>NC_090178.1:14645360-14817860 GCF_024679245.1 Pseudorasbora parva | reverse complement strand
GTGAACTAGATTTTTCTTAAATCTTGAAAGCTTGGAAAGGGCACCACCCCACAATTCAGTTTCCCGGGGTTCCCTGCTGTTCTGTAATTAGTCTATTTAGCATTGTTTGTCTAAACAGAGTGCTACATTGATAATTTTCACAGCATTGCGCTGCTGTTTGTTTGAACCTGACAGCAGAGGAGAATGGCGGGCTCATGTAAAGCCGCTGTGGAGGCGTTTATGAGTCATGCTGTCGGTGAAACTGCAAAACAGTGATGGGCGAAGCTCATTAGTGACCTTGGATACAGCGAAATCTGAATCACGGCCATGCCAGAGCATCCTTTTCCCTTTCACATATTGATCGTGTCACGGACGCCCTTGATAGGGTCTCTAAGGCTTCGGACTTCATTTTTTCCAATCTCATTTTGAATGAGTCTTGAAAAAAAAATGCACCTCAGGGTTGTGTTGTGGATTGAATTTTCGGCTTAACCTGAAACGCTGATATGAATTAGTCTGATGTACAATTCACTTAGCAGATCACTGAGGTTCAAACCACATGAACTTAGCATGTGTTTTACAGCTTCACCAATCATTGTGAGCAATTTCGATATATTAGCTAATGCAAAAACTACAGACATAACATGATGAAGAGTCTGCATTATGCTTAGAGCTTTATAAGAGTCCATCACAGGGTGCAAATTAAACTGATGTGTGAGTCTGTTTGCTGACTTGATTTAAACTTTTGGACCCATTTTATATTAGGTGGCCTTAACTAATATGTACTAGCCTACATATTACACACACACACACACACACACGTTTGTTTTTGTGACATATGGGGACATTCCATAGGCGTAATGGTTTTTATACTGTACAAACCATATTTTCTATCCCCTTACACTGCCCCTGCCCCTAAACCTACCCATCACAGGAAACATTCAGCATTTTTACTTTCTAAAAAAAAAACTCATCTTGTATGATTTATAAGCATTTTTAAAAGTGAGGACATGGCCAATGTCCTCATAAGTCACCCTGTCCTTGTAATACCTATGTCATACCTATGTCATTATACATATTTGTGTCCTCATATGTCACAAAAACATGCCCCATGTGTTTTTTTTTTGCCCCCCAAAAAAGACTAGAAATTCCTTCAAAAGCCTTGAAATTTGTATGCACTTCTTTTAACACTTGTTGGAAGGCCACATGTTTGTCTCTCTGAGATCTCCTGGCATCCCCAGCATGTCATTGCTTTGACAACTACCCTTCTGCAGCCAATTTACACACCTGCTGCGTGAATGACAGTAAATCAATACAGTCAGTGTCACATTTTGGCTGCAAGCTTACTGTCCAGTCATGAAACTGGGCATGTGTGAAAATACCATGCATGCTGTGAATTTGGATGGGTTTCAGTTCTACAGTTGGCGATTTCAGTGTGTGCGTTATGTGTGTTACGCTGTTTAAACAAGTGTTAGGTTAAGACCAGCGCAAGAGAGAAAGGCATTATCTGTTGTCACAAAATATTAAGAGCTCACAGATATAGCAAGCTCTTATCTTTTACAAAACAAGATAAGAATATTGATGTTTAAAGTTAAACTTTAAAGGGGTTAAAATAATCAAACATTCATATATTTATTTTGTTATAATTTGTTTTATTTTTTATTAAAAGGTTTGTTAAACAATCTTAAATGTAAAAGAAAGAAAGAAAATAACTCAAAAGTGTAGTAGAAAAAGGCTGTTTAATTCTAAAGATGTCAAAAAAGGTTAAAATCTGAATAAAGTCAAGAAAAATCAATTGCTATTTGTTTGGGTTCAAAACAATAAAACAATTAACACTGTGTTAAATCAACATGTGGTAAACTCTTGCTGACATGCAATTGCATTATGTGCTGATAATGTGTTCTTCCACCGTGATGGTGTGATCTTAGAGAGAACTTTAAACTTTAAAAAAATAAAGCATTCCTTGCTTCAGGCAAAATTCTGCCTCTACCCACAAGCTCTCCTCCAGTGTAATCTCCCGAGCACCATAAGAGTGCAATCTGTGATGACCACGCGCTGCTCAGGCCTCCTCATGCAGCACTAACACACATAGGAGAGGCCATAAATGCTCCTCCATTCCACTCTAGAGCTCCAGCACAGGCGTCAGGGGACAATATGATTAACCCCCCATGCCACGGTTCACCAATGCCCGCCGGGCAAAGCTGAGAGCACTGCTGAAGAAGGGACATCCCTGGAGAAAAACTCAGAAACCTCCACCCCCATCTCTAGTGCACACATGCCCACACACTATATAGCCGGCAGTCACATGCACATTCTGCAGTGGTCAGCATGCTGTTGTGGAAATGGCTGTGATAATGTGATGCAGAGATAAAGAGTTGATAGTGTGGCAAGGTCTGAGTTGACCAATCAAACTGTGATGAATACTGTCAGTAGATGTGTTCCAATCTAAGATTTTATTTGCCTCACAGTTACTTGTGTTCTGATATGATTGAAATGTTATCTGGCAATCACCAGACCAAGCTCAGTTTAAAGGGTTAGTTCACCCAAAATGAAACTGATGTCATTAATGGCTCACCCTAATGTCGTTCCACACCCGTAAGACCTCCGTTCATCATCGGAACACAGTTTAAGATATTTTATATTTAGTCCGACAGCGGATCTAAGTGTATATAAGTGCACACTATACTGTCCATGTCCAGAAAGGGAATAAAAATATCATCAAAGTAGTCGATATGTGACCCAAAATAACAAAAACTACGACTTTATTCAGCATTGTCTTCTCTTCCGTGTTTGTTTTCAAACTTCAAAAAAAAGATTCAAACGGTCATGAATCAGGCTATTGATTCTGCTCTGCACAAGAGGCGTGATCAACGAGCATAACGTAGTTGGATAGTCCTTCAACCAATCAGGCCACAAGAGGCGTGATCAACGGGCAACAACTCATGGGTTCTCTATCTGTTCATCTTGTTAAACCCGCCAATAGCACGCCAGGTGGATAAGCCAGTCTGTGATTGGTTCCCGCAAAAGTGTAACAGAAGCAGTAGAAATGAATGTACAGGATTCCAGACTGAGTTGCAGGGAAAAAATCAAATCACTGACAGATGAGGCTGGGTTTACCATAAAGAAAAGAGAAGAAGAAAAAAAACACACACATGCACGCACGCACGCACACACACACACACACACACACACACACACACACACACACACACACACACACACACACACACACACACACACACACACACACACACACACACACACACACACACACACACACACACACACACACAGTGCATTTATGGAAATTAAGGTCCAAAAATTACAAAATTGTCTAAGTAAATTGTCATAGTATTGACATCATAACCATTTTCACATGATCTGTTAAAAAGTTGTCAGTTTTGAAAGGCAAAGACATAATCTACAGGTTTTTATTTATTTATTTATTTTATATATTTTCTGTGGCAGCTATTTTTTTCATTATTACAAACTATTTCTATTACAATTAAATGAAATGCTGGTAACACGTAGCCTAGAAATCTAGACGCACCCTAGCTGCAGCAAATTTAATCTGCCCGCGAGTGTCGTCTAGCAACTCTCAATACCCTTCTGAGCTGTATTCCCCTCACTCTGGACGGGCCAACCACATCGTGTATAGAGTCGGGGGGCGGGGCCATAATGACGACGGCCGAGTTGCGTTTGCGTGCTTCTAGTAAACACAGAAACTGGCGAACGGCGGTCTTTCGAATCAGCTCTAGCCGCGACTCTGGAAGACTTGGAGTTAAGCTTTTCTCTGAGAAAAGAACAAAGAAAGGCACTGAAGTCATTCTTAAAAAGGGAAGATGTGTTCGGAGTTTAGCCGACCGGATACGGCGAATGTTTAATCTATCAGCAAGCACTGTTTCACCTCCGTTGCTCTGGTTGGTGTAGCGCTATCCTATCGCGTGCAGAGGGAGTTTGACGGACAACCGTTTATCCCACCCCTCGGATTGAGCCCTGTCTATGGTGAGTTTCCAGACCAAACATCTTGATGTGGGTCTGGCTTGTCAGGCTAGGTAACACGAAAATAGTTCACAATAACTGTATTTTTGTATTTTACTGTATTCATATAAAAACAAAAACAAAATGTTACAATGGTACTAAAACACACAGTGCTAAATAAACAAAAAATAATCAAATATTGTATTATTAATAAATCATAGATGATATCAATTATATTAGTATTATTTATAGATACTCATGTATACAATCATGTGAAAAAGAAAGGACACCCTTTAGAATTTTATGGTTTTACGTATCAGAACATAATAAAAAGTTAGCAGGTCTTAAAATTAGGTAAATATGACCTCAGCTTAACAGCAACAAATGACAAATTACACCGTGACATTATTTATTTAACAACAATAAAGCCAAATGGAAAAGCCATGGGTGACAAACTAAGTACACCCTGTGATTCAATTGCTTGCAGAGCCCCTTTTAGCAGCAATAAGTTGAAGAAATTGTTTTCTAAATGACAGTATCAGTCTCTCGAAAGTTCTGGGGGAGTTTTGGCCCACTCTCCTTTATAATGTTACTTCAGTTCATTGAGGATTGCAGGCTGCAAAAACAAGCCAAAAATCATTAATCTCCACCAGCGTGATGGACAGTTGAGGTTTTTTTTCTGATATGATGTGTTAAGTTTTGGCCTAACTTGGTGCTGTGTATTATGGCCAACCATCTCCCCTTTGGTCTCGTCTGTCTAAAGCACATTTTTCCAGAAGTTTGAGGTTTGTTCAGATGCAAATTTGTAAATCTTTGGTGTGCTGCCATTTTTTTTTTGTTTTTTTGTTTTTTTAGAGAGAAGAGGCTATCTCCTGGCAGCCCTTCCAAACCTGCCATACTATAGTCTTTTTCTAAATGCACTGTCATGAACTGTAACATTTAACATGTTAACAGAGGCCCGTGAGGTGTAATTCTTGGATGTTTTGCTATTTTTCTGAGCATTGCACAGTCTGACCCTAGGGTAAATTGGCTGAATTTAACTTCTTAGGAAGATTAGCAACTGTCTTGAATGTTTTCCATTTGTGAATTATCCTCATTAACGTAGAATAATGGACTTCAAATTGTTTGGAAATGGCAGTATGACCCTTATCAGACTGGGGGCGGCAACAATCGCTTCTCTAAGATCATTGCTGATGTCTTTACTCCTTGTTAACACACACCTGAATGCTCCAGACCAGCAAACTGCCAAAACATCTGCTTTTAAAGAGGTGATCACACTGGCTGATGATCAATTCATAAAATACATTTGATTAGCAGCACCTGACCTTACTTACTCTCTTAATTCCTATGGAAACAGTAAGGCTGTACATACACTCTAAAAAATGCTAGGTTAAATTGGCTAAGAAAATGGACAAACGCAGAAATTGAGTTGTTTGAATGGGTCCATTTACTAGGGTTCAAACAATCCAATTTCTGGGTTTGTCCATTTACGACCCAACTTGGGTTGTTCTTAACCCAGCATTTTTTAGAGTGTAGTTTTTCACACATACTGTAAATTCTCCATTTTGTGCCTAGTTTTGTTAAAAAAAATAATGATCCAATGCAATATGGCATGTAGTGCTGTTAATCTGAGGTTGTATTTCCCTAATTTTAAGACCTGCCAAAGACCACTTTTTTATGTCCTGATATGTAAAACCATAGGATTATAATTATTATTATATAATAATGTGGAAAAATAGATAGGTGAAGGTGAGCAGAAGACAAAGACAAATCAACAAGATCTTGTCTACCAGACCATTAATGAGACACCATCTCAACAGCCACAGACAAATTTTGACCACAGACAGCAGTGGCATCTTAACATTCTAAGTAGAACCGAAGCTCATTCACTAAATCTGGTGACAGGTTGTCTGAGGGAACCAACGAGGTAATCTCATTACTTGCTTATCACACCGGAGTCATATACAGACAGCAAACCTACAGTATGTGAGCGTGCAGGTGTATGTTGAAGGGTGCGGCACGTGCACATGGCTGTTCTGTGTGTAGATGAGTCCCCAGTTTTAGGTGAGAAAGCAATCGCATTGTTTAGCAAGAAGTGAGGCGTCTGGGGTCAGGATGCATCTGTAGAGTGGTAATAGATTAGAGGCCTATCAGGTGTGGATCCTGTAGACAACTGGCCCCAGCGTGTGCTCTCCACTCACATCTTTAATTTCATTCACCGCGGGACATTAGTGCACTAGATACAGTGCAAAACAAAGATACAGTCTTCAGTAATAGCTTTGAAAATCTCAAATACAAGATATTGTGTGGTAGAAGAGTATCTTCCATCAAACACACATGTGAGAGGTATTTATTGGCTAAGGAAAGTGTTTTTTGTGTCATATTAGGGGCACTGCAGTCCTTGTCTTGGTCCAAAACTATGAGGCAAGAACTTTGTGACAGGTCTCTTTCTGAGGAACACTACCTGCAGAGCAGCTTCATTGTTATTGTTTTTTGAATTTGCTTGTCTTCTACCCTTTGTCTGTCCTCTAGCCGAAATGTTAGCAAATAATAAATTCTCTTTGACTAGGGCTGCATGGTTAATAAAAATAAAAATAAATCGCAAAATGACTTAATGTGATTATAAAATAGCAAATACTCTGGTTTAAATAATAGATATATGCACTGCCTATTTCAGATTATTACACGACTCTGTGGAATACTTGATTCTGATTGGTCAATCACACATTCCAGTGGTATGTTATTCCCAGATAACAAACGTCAAAGTGAATACACTCAAAAACAAACTGTTGAACTAAATTAATTCAATTAAGGAAAACTTTTCCGCGAAATTGAATTATGCTTTTCCAACAAAATCTAATATTTTTTTGTAATCTTGTTGTATGAACTTAAAATCATTTAGTCAAAACTAGTAAAAAATATCATGTCATTCAAACTAAATAAAGTAGGATAAAGAGGGGTAGAACTGATAGTGACTTATGGGAACTGTCACATGAATTTATTTTCTTTATTTCTATTTAAATATATATATATATATATATATATATATATATATATATATATATATATATATATACATATATATATATATATATATATATATATATATATATATATATATATATATATATATATATATATATATATATATATATATATATATTAGGCAACAACACATAATCACTTGCCAATTGTACCAGGCAAGTAATGATCAAGTAAAGCATTTCTCATCACTGGCATTAGCGCAATTACAGCTCATTAAGAAGAGCATAGCCTAACCACAAGGTCTACACTTCAGGGTAACCTAAAAAAAAATCGACACAACATAACACAACTTTTAGATGTCAAATATAACTGTCAAATATAACATAAAATGTTACCAGGTGTTTCCCTTAACTAAAAACACATTCAACAGCACTTAACTTCAACATTTACTCTCCTGTTCCATCCCTAGGCAAAGCATGCTGGGAAATAGAAATACACTGCCAAGTTCAGTCAGCGCAACATAAATGATTCATGTAGTCCCAACACAAATGGTTCAGGTTAACTTAAAGCTACACTGTGTAAATTTTTTAGTTACTTCTTAGCTAAAAACACTTAGTTCGTTCAAAAATATATGTGCTAATTAATGTATATTTACTTCTTTCAAGTAATAAAGTATTCTCATACGTTTATAATATGCCATTGAAAATACATACGGGTGAGGGGATCGAATGCCGGTCGCCATGTTGCCCCTCCATCTTGACAGTACATTAGCCAAAGAGGGACATACCCATAAATTCAAGCTTCGCTTTTCGCGTTTTAACACTCGATGGCACTCATTGACGAGGTCGAACTGGAAGCCATGTTAATCTTGGACTAAAATCGGCCACCGTAGGAGTTAAAACGAAATCAGAATTGAGAGGAACAGAAACTAATATTCACTGGATTTACATATACCTTTACACCGCTAGATGGGGGGAAATATCACACAGTGTAGCTTTATCATTTTACTAATTTTATTTAAATAAACTGAGCAAACAGCTAGAATGATTTTTTTTGAGTGTAACACACCACTCATCCGCATGCTACGAGTTATCTTGACCGGTACTTCATATATGCTTAACATGTCATTCCACTGTCGTTTACCGTCTAGCACCATCTTGTGACTGAAATACACTTCACCACCACAGGTTACAATGGAAGACTTCAATGGTTAGTTCACCCAAAAATTACAATTAGCACATGATTTACTCACCCTCAAGTTATCCTAGGTGTATATAACATTCTTCTTTCAGACGAATTAAATCAGTTATATAAAAAAAGCTCCTGGCTAACCTAAGCTTTATAATGGCAGTGATTGATGTTCTGTTTTTGAAGTCCACAAAAATGCATCTGTCTGTCAAATAACACACTCCACACAGCTCTGGGGGGTTCTGAAGGGGTTCTGAAGGCCTTCTGAAGCAAATCGATGAGTTTGTGTATGACACATATCCATATTTATAAAGTAAATGTTCAGCCGATTGTCTTCTGTATTCAATTTTTGGAAAAAGTGTTGAAAGTGCCTCTGCAGTTCATAAGGCTTACACTACCAGTTACCAGTGGTCTCCAGCATGGGAGGCGGGCACTCTAACAAAGAGGCTAAAGACCGCAGCCTCTAGAATCAGTCGGGAGTGAGTTTTACACACACAGCTCTTACTGTTCTATAACTGTTACACTCAACCCCCTAAACCCTATTCCCATCCGGGTCACGGCACCAAATGTAACCAGTTCTACTCGCCCCACTCCTTGCGGGATATAAACCGTGGTCTCCGGCGTGGGAGGTGGACACATGCACAGCTCTTACTGGTCTACGACACTTAACACTTCTACATGAGTAGCTTATTATCCGGAGGTGTGTCAACAATTTTCCCATATCAACAATTCCCATATACTCTGTGCTTATCGACAAAAGAGAGCTTTTACCATCAAAATAAAATAAAGGGAAGAAATTGTAATATAAAAGTTCTATTATAAAATAAAATGATTGTATCATCTGTTTTAAATTCTATATTTTAGATTTTGCAGTGAAACCTATTACAAGATTATTATTTTGTTTTATTATTATTATTATTATTACTATATAGTAGCCATATTAATATATAACCACAACATTTTGGACGAAGCGTGCAGAAGAAGCACAGCAAACATAAATTTAAAGATAAACTAAACTAAATTGCAGTTTTTAATCAGAAAGACAACCAGACAATTATGTTTATTCCCCAAATCATGCAGCCCTACCCTTGACCCAGAGACCTGAGATACAGTATATCCAACCACCTAAATACAATAGCCTAGCCCTAGCAACAGCATCACACTAACAACACTCTAGCATCTTAACAACGAGCTAAAAACACTCCAAACATGCTCTTGCACAGTAAAAATCTCATCTCATCATTCTTTTCAGATAACACTGTTAGTAGTGTTATTGTCTGATAAACTTGCAGTGACAAAAAAAATTAGTACTGGATTGCAAATTATTTGTAATCCCAAATTCTGCATTGTACATTCTGCCCCATGTTAATGAGGCTGACATGCTAACTCCCCACCAGCCGCTCCTTGAGCACTGGGTTCCTCTAATACTGTCATTTGTCCTTCATCCTACCGACCGTCAACTGCAGAGTAATTACATTTTAAACGATTCTGCACACAACTGCTGAGGCATTACGTTTTTAATTCACACAAATCACACAGAGAACAAAAATCTAATGGGAGTTGGGGGATAAGAAATGTTCATTCAGTGTTCCATTCCCTGATAAATGCACACAAGTTATCCGCGCCTCTGGTGTCCATTTATAATATTCTGAATATTTATTTATTTTGCCAACTCTGCATAATCATTTTGGCTATAGGTAATATCAGAAAAAGTCAGAGTTCCTCTGTATGCATTATTCATAAAGGAATGCAGAGGGAACAGGATTTACAAGATAGCACTGAAATTTACCAGAGTCATCTCTCTCTTTATCGTGCACAAAAGCCTCTCGGACAAGGAGAAAAAAGGCCAGTAGATTTAAATGAATGTGTGTAATGAGCAAAATTATAGGAGGATGAGGTAATAGAGATTAATAACTCACAGTAGCCTATTCATTTGCTTCTGATGCCAAGTCATGCACCTTGTACTTAGAAATAACCTTCTACCGTCTGCCCCTTGGGTCAGATTTACTTGCTGTGACTTAAACTTGGTCGACTAGCAAGCCATTTATAGCCTTACACATAAAGCAATTATTCTAATATCATTTAATCAGGATATAATTGTATAGGACCCCAAGAAAAGGATAAGGCCAGTCGTTTTGAAATGATGTTTCCGTTGTGAATTATTTCCTCATTTTTCATCCAGCACTCTTGACCAATGTGTCTCACTCTTACACTGGCTCATTTGGAGGGTAAGGTGCAAAGCTGTAGATCAGAGATAAATGACTTCATTAAAGTGTGGCTCACACTGCGCCTGAATGATTCCTGTATCCCTGTCGTGCCACGAGAGATTATGAACTTCATAAGTCAATATGTTTCGATAATAGGATAATGCTCTCCAGTTGCTCTCTAGTAAAAAGATAGGCTGACGGGATCAAATGTGAACTGGACGTATTTGAGGTGTGTGTAAGTGTGTGTTAAGGATGCTGGATCCCTAACCATGGTTATATAACATATTTGTGCCCCAAGTTTATATACATACACAAATACATAATACATACATTAAATTTGAATCCAACTCAAACCCAATATCTGTTTTATGGACAAAAGTATTGGGACAATTGACCGCTCACCAACAGGGACTGTAATGACATCACATTGCACAATATTTTGGAGTTTGTCAGAGGACTTCCCTCTGAATCTGCTGGATTGTGTTCACATAATATTATTTGGTGCCGAAGCGCGGTGCGTTTGCATTAGCCGCTACTTACCCTTGTTGCTTGGTAATAATGACACTTTGAATTGTTGGTCATTTTCAAAGCATCAGCACATAAATCGCACTTGCGTCAATCTGCCTTGAATGTACTGCAAATGTTATCAAGAACTTGGGAGTCCATTTCTGTTAAAGGCTGAATTATATATACATTTCCTCTGCTTGCGGTGGGTCAGTTACGCTCGTCAGGAAAGTGAGTGAGACCACACAAACACACAGTTTTAGGGAATCATGCATCATCAATAGCGGTTCACAATTTAGTATGATTACGCTCATATGAGCAGCGAACCTTACTGAAGTTTACATGAATCCCAGACCACCGTTTTTATGCAGCCTCAGGAATTGATTTCAATTTCGATTAAAATCAGTTATACATAAAAATACTTGTGTGGTCTATATATATATATATATAAAATGATGCAAGAAAATGCCATGTGCTCCCCAGGTGAGGCACACACACCCGGCCATCCACGTGATGTAAAAAAAAAAAAAAAAAACGGATTCATCAGACTGTGCCACTTTCTTTATTTGCTCCGTGGTCCAGTTCTGATGCTCATGTGCCCACTAAAAAAATAATAATCATACACTGTTTGATAATAGGCCAGAGGAGAACTGGCACCCCGACTGAGCTGGTTTCTCCCAAGGTTTATGGAGTTTTGGTTCCTCGCCTCTGTCGCCTTTGGCTTGGCTTGCTCAGTTGGGCACACTAAAATGATGATCCAAATTATTCAACTAAATATACAAATACAAATAATTAATTAGGTGTTTTTTAATTCTATAAACTATAAAACTGATTTGCCAACAATGTCACTCTATGTAAGGGATAATGTACACCCAGCCGGTTGTTATCGCAGAATAAACCCCGACAGTGTTCAGGATCAGGGTCTTGCATCACTCTAAAGGGGTTTAATCTGCATAACAACCGGCTGGGTGTATGGGTGTACATTGTCCCGCTTATTACACGGCTACTAGTCTCAAATAAATTAGACACTAAATATTGTCTTGAGATTAAATATTTTATTAGCTCTTACGCAAAGCTTCCGCGAAGAAAAACAGTTCCAAACTGCTTTACAATCGGAGTTATATTTAAAAAGTCCAGGCTAACGTTAATCCCAGCAGTAGTTGTAGCTGTTTTTAAAGTCCATAACAAATGCAGCTGTCCGTCAAATAATGTGCTCCACGCAGCTCCGATGGGTTAATAGAGGCCTTCTGATTCTAATCGATGCGTTTTTGTAAGAAAAATATCCATATTTAAAACTTTATAAAGGAAACCCGCCTTGAAGTCTTCCATTGTAGCCATGGCTGTTTAAGTATTTAACAGCCACAAGATGGTGCCAGCGTTAAGCAAAGAAGTAGTACCGGTCAAGATAACTCGTAGTACCCGGATGAGCGGTTGTTATCTGGAAATAACATACTGCTGGAATGCACGATTGACCAAACAGAATCAAGTATTTCACAGAGCCGTGTAATAAGATAAATTAAAATAAGCTGATAACATCACTGTTTTCTCCAGAACGACGGTACAGCCAAATCATTTTTTTTTTGCAATATTATCCTGTTTAACACTGTGAAGCTGCTTTGAAACAATCGTCATTGTAAAAGCGTTATATAAATAAAGTTGATTGATTGATTGATTGATTGATTGATTGATTGATTTATTGACTGATGCACCCCGGTTGGTCTGCGGCTATGCAGCCCCATACACAACAAACTGCGATGCACTGTGTATTCTGACACTTTTCTATCAGAATCAACATAAATTTTCTTGAGCAATCTGAGCTACAGTAGCTTGTCTGTTTGATCGGACCGCAGGGGCAAGCCTTCGCTTCCCACGTGCATCAATGAGCCTTGGACGCCCATGACCCTGTCGCCGATCCTTACGCTTGCCCATTTTTCCATCTTCGAACATCAACTTTAATGACAAAATGTTCACTTGCTAACATTTTTCTTTTTGATTCATAATTGATTCAAACCTTTAGAAGACCATTTTGTCATTTAAAAGGACCCGTAGAAACTTTTAAAATCTCGGCAAAACAAGATGTTCAAAAGTGACAGCTCATGTAGAGAATTTATACTACCAGAACTTTTTTTCCTACTTCAGAGAGAGGTTTCACCTGGGATCTGAACTTCTAAACACATGTTCAAACACCTCCAACCTTCGGGGCAAGCCTCCAGCGACCTTCTGCTTCAGTTTAGCTGTAGAGCAGCATGATCGAGCAGAGACTCTGAGGTAATTGTACTAAGCTCCTCTCTCAACCTTCCCTGTCAGTAGCAAAAAGGAGCCCATCGCTCATTGCTGCCATTACTGGCCTGCATGCCGTGAATAATGCAATTTGTATCCTCCATGGAGCGCATCCAAAACAACAGCCACTCCAATAGACAAACAGCCCATATGAGTGGAAATCCACTTAAAGCAATGGCCAGGCCAAATCTCTGGGTATTACACACATGCCTATGACCCATGAATTTACTCTTAAATCTCACTGTTAAGAGTATGGAATTTCATCAGTTATCCAGGATAGGTTTGGTTAAAATTACGGTAAACAGGAGTGTTAATCTGATCACTTTTCCAAGTTTATCCTAGTTTGAACTGGCATGAGTAAATGACAATACTTTAATTTTGAGGGGAACTATTCCTGAGAGTAATACCTACCGAATATATCTCACAAACAGAATGCACTAGTTATAATAGTACATTGAACAAAAATATGTACTTCTGTATCTTTTTCTTAAACGCAAAATCTAAAGGAAATACACACACAACAGTAACACAGAGTCACAGAGCATACTTTTATAATAAAAAAAATGGCACTACATAAACTAAAACAGACTCATAGATGATGGACAAGGAACACATACAAGCCCGCATGATCGTTCGAAATAAGCGCGAACCGCGCGCACACACATACA
This sequence comes from Pseudorasbora parva, assembly GCF_024679245.1. Lineage (NCBI taxonomy): Eukaryota > Metazoa > Chordata > Actinopteri > Cypriniformes > Gobionidae > Pseudorasbora > Pseudorasbora parva. The sequence goes on along the minus strand of NC_090178.1, from coordinate 14,804,071 downwards.
CGTACGCGCACACTTCAAATGTCACGTCGAGAGAGAGAGTATCAGAACAAGAAAGGAATATTTTGTATATACCTGACACTTTACCTGACATTTCAGGGTTAGGCCCGACAGCTGCGCACGGACTGGGACTGAAAATAATTCAGACTGACAAAATAATAAAAATTACATTCTTCTTCTTCTAAATAATAATAATAATAATAATAATAATAATACTAAAATAATAACGACATTCTTCTTCTAAATAACAATACGCGTCATTAAAAATAAAATTCATAATAATAATAATAATAATAAGAAGAATCTTAAATTGTCATGCAATTATTAATGTGAATGAATGGTGAATGAATGGTACTCCACATCACATCATCATCACTATTGTACCTGATACAGGTGCCGGCATTACGAGATTAAATGCTAATTGTTTCAAAACACGTGCTGTATAATAATAGCCTGACAAGCCAAACCTACCTCAAGATGTTTGGTCTGTAAACTCACCATAGACAGGGCTCAATCCGAGGGGCGGGATAAACGGTTGTCTTTCAAACTCCCTCTGCATGCGATAGGATAGCGCTACACCAACCAGAGCAACGAAGGTGAAACAGAGCTCGCTGACAGATTAAACATTCACCGTATCCGGTCGGCCTTAACTCTGAACACATCTTCCCTTTTTAAGAATGACTTCAGTGCCGTTCTTTGTTCTTTTCTCAGAGAAAAGCTTAACTCCAAGTCTTCCAGGATCGCGGTCAAAGCTGATTCGAAAGACCGCCGCCATTCGCCAGTTTCTGTGTTTACTAGAAGCACGCAAACGCAACTCGGCCGTCGTCATTATGGCCCCCGCCCGCTGACTCTATACACGATGTGATTGGCCCGTCCAGATTCTGAGGAATACAGCTCAGACGTGTATTGAGAGTTCCTAGACGACACTTGCGGGCAAATTAAATTTGCTGCAGCTAGGGTGCGTCTAGATTTCTAGGGTAGTATAATAATGCATGATAGGTCATTTCTCATCCAAACATTTAAACTGCAGGAGTGCGCTTCTCAACCCCCACATTATTAACAGTACTCGTAATTTGGGTCCATATATATATATATATATATATATATATATATATATATATATATATATATATATATATATATATATATATATATATATTTTTTTTTTTTTTTTGTGGGTGTCTTTAATCCCACTCTTTAAACTCCCAAATAAAACAATTTCGTTTTTTTCCACTTCCCTGGTGATGGTCTTGATGGGCGCGTCTCAATCATCTCACTAGTTCAGTAGTCTAATCAGGGAGTCAGCCCATTGACTTATGTCCTAATCCGTGCTCTGACTAGTGGACTAGTGAGATGATTGAGACGCGCCCGATCTCCACATCGGAGAAATTTTGCTTCTTTGCCGTCTTCCGTGTGTCCATGGCGTAAAATGAGGGCGTGGGGGAGGCAGAGACTTTAATATATAGAGGCGTGTTATTCTAATGACGATCGTTTTAGGCCGCGGCATTTATCAAGGGCAGGTATTGCGTACACCCGGATTGCAGAGGTGCGCACAGCTTCATAAATCAGCCGGTGAGAGGAGTGTAAGCATAATCTTACGGCAACATATACGCCCGTTTCCACGCAAGATTGATAAATGAGGGCCAATATGTCTACAAATCCAGCGCCACCTGAGACTTGTTTACAAACACTTCTGCTGTGATATGTAGCGAACACACAAACTGGGGAAAGTCTTCCCCACCTGAGCTGGAACTTCATTATAAATAAAGTTCAACCACACATTCCTAATATTATGATCTGAAGGAAGCTTATGCAGCTACCGTGTTCTTCTACAACCAGGAATAGCGCAATATCTTGCTATATTCTTGGCTAGTGCAATCCGAACAGCTCCATGAGTTAAGATGGGAACACGATCGTTTTCTGGGACTATAAAAGACACCTGCTTTTCTTGACTAACAAGGACATTTTCAGCTCTGAAACTTACTGTATATTCTTATATTACCATGACCTTTTATGTATCAAAAGCTCAAGGGAAAGTTGATTTCTCAATTCATCACCCCTTTAAACATTTTAGATTAACTACATTTGGAAAGATGGATAACCACATACACCCTCTATCTTTCTTGCACACAAACACAAGCCTTCAAAAACAACAGTGCTCTTTATACCCTGCTGGGAGATGTACAGAGAGGTGTTAGATTTGTTGTACCTGGGTTTTAAAGGTCGGCAGTTGACCTTCTCTGAGCGCTAACAGCCACTGGAACTGAAATGAATCTGTTTTGGTGGGGCAGGTGAAAAAAATGGTCTGGCTTCAGATAAAGTCGCTCAGTGGATCATCATTAATTTTAGAAACTGCATTAACAGACAACATTTGTCAGGGAATGTGTGTACTACAGTCAGCATTTAGAATATTCAAATATATCAGTTTATAAACGTCAGACAATAATGCATCAATTGTTGCACTTGGTGTTTTTATTTTTATTTACATTTTTTACATTCAAATTTTATGAATTCAATTTCCTTGTGAAAGTGTTTAATACACATACTCCTCCATTACTGAAACTTTAGTTGTGAATAGTGTAAACAGTGTATACTGGTTCATTAACAAATAATTAATATAAACCGATTATTTTAATGAATCAAAAAAAAATCAGCATGACCAGTTAGACTCGATTCCTGAAACGTATGACTTTAATGAGCTAGTTCTTTTATTAAATAGTAAAAAAAAAAAAAAAAAAACTTACCATTTTGAATCAATCTTTCAGAATCTGAATCCAATTGAATCAGGATATTTAGGTATTTATACCCAGTCTTACACCTTTAGAAAATAAAGATTCAGTAACATTCAATATAGAACCCTAGGGTGATTAGCTCAATTTTCAAGGTTCTATGTAAGGAGAAATGCCATATGTTACAGTTTTGTTCTATCTAGTTTAAATCTGCCACATGTGTTCTGCCTGTTGTGTTTCCCCCTGTACTTCCTGGTTTCGTTTTAGTCATATGTTCCTTTGTTCTGAGTTTCCAGCCACTGTTCAGTCCCCTCGTTAGCTTTAGTTATGTCAGCTGTGTTTAGTCATCTGTATCACCTGTTCCAATTGTTTGTCTAGTCATCAGTGTGTGTATTTAGTTCCCTCGTGTTCAGTCCTTCCTTGTCCGGTCTTCGCTATACCCCCGTTGTGTTAATGTTTCTTTTATATACCAGTTTACTGTGAATAAAGCTACTGTGTGTTTTGGAAGTCTTGGAATCCTCATCCTTTGAACAGCGACACATAACAGAAGGCCGGACCATAACTTACAAGACTTCCACGACCAGGATGCCAAGAATTCAGTGCTCGGTGGCAGAGGAGTTCCTTCTCTCCCTCCGGCAGGGTGGGCGCCCGCTGGAGAGGTATGTGGAGGAATTTCTGGAATATTTCGATCGGGTGAGCAGGAAAGATCAGATGGTGAATGCATGCTTCCGGGACGGACTGGATGATGACCTGTTCTTACAATTATTATCTCCTGAGGTTTGAGATAAGTCCGTAAAGGACTTCATTAATTATGTTCTTCTTCTAAGTAAGTCTCAGGTCTTGATCATCCAGTCCATCCCCGCCAACCGGAGGACTTTCCAGTTCACCTAATTCCGGGGCCCTCCACGTTTCTCCACGGCGGCCGATTCTGCCCGGGGGGCCTTTGCCATTGGGAAGCTAGCACCGGAGGCCCGTTCCAGGTCTTCACGAGCCCTCTCTAGGCCTTCATGAGCCCTCTCCAGGCCTTTGCGAGCCCTCTCCAGGCTTCAACGCGCTGGCTCCAGGCCTTCAAGCGCCCGCTCCAGGCTTCCCAGAGCCTCCTCCTCCTCCAGGCTTCCCAGAGCCTCCTCCTCCTCCAGTCTTCCCAGAGCCTCCTCCTCCTCCTCCAGTTTTCCCAGAGCCTCCCTCGGCTTCACAGAGCCTCCTCCTTCTCCCGGCTTCGAAGACACCCATGAGCGTCCCACTCCAGCCACCCACGGGCCCACCAGACAGTCCCCTAAATTCAGAAAACAATTTTTTTGGGGGAGCTATAGGCCCGTGGGTGGGGAACAGAGGGGTGGGAAGTCAGCCCTGGCCAAGCCCCCAGCCAGAGCCAAGCCGCCAGCCAGTCCCAAGGCTCCAGACCCGCCATGGCCTCCTGAGATGCCAGACCCACCATGGCCTCCCAAAACTCCAGACCGCCATGGCCTCCCAAGACTCCAAACCGCCATGGCCTCCCAAGGCTCCTCACCCTGAAGGCCCCAGCCAACCAGGTCCTGGTCCCCAGGGCTCCAGGGTGCCCACCCCCCTCCCCGGTGGACTCCCCCGAGGACGCACCTACCGGGAGAGTGGAGTTATGTTATGTCACATGTGTGTTCTGTCTGTTGTGTTTCCCCCTGTACTTCCTGGTTTTGTTTTAGTCACATGTTCCTTTGTTCTGAGTTTCCCGCCACTGTTCAGTCCCCTCGTTAGCTTTAGTTATGTCAGCTGTGTCTAGTCATCTGTATCACCTGTTCCCCTCGTTTGTCTAGTCATCAGTCTGTGTATTTAGTTCCCTAGTGTTCAGTCCTTCCTTGTCCGGTCTCTGTTATACCCCAGTTGTGTCAATGTTTCTTGTATATACCAGTTTATTGTGACTAAAGCTCCTGTGTGTTTTGGAAGTCTTGGAATCCTCATCCTTTGGACAGCGACACGTAACAAAATCATGGACTTTTAGTTTGTTTTCATTTGTCACATGTTTCTTTGTCTTTATTTGCCCACCACAGATCAGTCACCATGGACACCTACGTTTATCATCACAGTTGTTTGTCTTTTAGTTATTCATTATTCTGTATTTAACTTCCTCCCTTTGTTCTGTTAATTTTCGGTTGTTGTTTGTTTGGTTGTCACACTGTCTCAAATGCTGGCTTGATATTCTGAGACTATTTATAAAAAATCTTATATAACTGTATTATCTTTGTCTTCAATGGATTTGAGTGTTACAGAACTATTATATTTTTAATATATACTGAGGAGTTCTTCTTGCCATCACTTGCTCCTTTGATGATAAGACCCTGAAGTCAGTGTTCTGTATTGGGTCTAATTACCATCACCCCATTGACCTCCTAAGCACCACCAGACTGAACTGGAAAGAAGCCACAATTCGGTGTCTGAAGAGCACATTTAACGCATCTGCATTTTTCAGCCAGAACCAGAGTAGAAGAGGACATAGCTGACTCTCACACCAGAAGTAGGGCTCCACAGGAGACCCTCGGCCTTGTGGCTCCACCTGGTTCCCTCGTCCTACCGGCTCCCCCTTTGTCAGTTATGAGCTGTCAAATATAAAAAAGAACAAGTCTAATTAAAATGAATTAATTCAAACTAAATCTATACAATGATCCCATGATAGGAACGCCATATGAAGCGCCATATTCTACGCAGTTTTTCGCTTGCATATGATAGGCACTTTATGGCATATTATACGTAAGAACCACCAAGTGCATATCATATGCACAGGAAAAAACGTGTACCATATGCATGCCAAAACCAATTTTGCTGTATTCCACGAGATTGCACACTCATACAATTTATACGCATTTTCGTGAGATCGGGCTCAATCTAATTCTGTCGATCTTAGAATGTAGTTTAAACAAAAAGGACAGAATAACAGTTTGTGTGACTGCATTTGTTAGAGTGCCATGACTACATCAAGCTTCATTTGATTGTCATGTTATTCTCAACTGAGCTTGCCAGCACGACACAATTCTTATATTTCCCAAAATATAGTGGATTTCTCATCCATGGAAATTTGCCTACATTGATCAGAGCACAATCATTCCATGCAAAAGGATGTTGTGCAGAATTAGCAGGTTTAAGTCCCCTATGTGCCATTGAATTATAGCAGAATATTATCTTCACAAGTGAAGAAGCTTTTTAGCTCTCATGACTGCACAATGTCCCTCATACCCCTTCAGCCTGCCCACCGGGGGCCATACCTCTGAGACACACACCACCACGACCGAAGACCATGGTGCGATATTACTCTTGCTTTATGGGACTCAACTTGATGGGTTTCTGTGGCACATCAAACAACCCTGCAAGGAGCACCTACATCCTTGTCGTTCCTATTATTGTTTCTTCTTCTGTTGTTTCTTCCTGTTATTCTTTGTAACAGATGACACAGCTGGAGACTCGTACATGGCAAGGACACTGTTGAAAACAAAAGAAGAAATTGCAAATTTTTCTAAGGAAGAGAAAAAGCTATTAGCTTCGTGGATTATTAACACAGGTCCCTGTCCTATTGTAATCATGAGAAGTGGCACAGGAGAGAAACAGATGGCATGGTGAGCTTGAAGAGCAGAAAGGAGCCAGAGAAGGAGACAAGGGCTCCAGACAATGCTGAAACAGATTGCGGTTCAGATGAGCTTTCACAAGCTCCAAATGGAAATGAGCTTTTGTTTGAGCTGTCTTTTTTTTGTGATGGGCATGATACTGCTCATTAAATGTTATTATTGAAACACGACAAATCTGGAGCCAGTAACATCCCAGGTGTAGCTCTCCTAAGAAGGATATCTTCTGATTCAGTACATCTTATTGAAAGCTTTGCATTTGAATGTTGGGTTAAATCAGAAACACCTGGAAACATCACTATGGATTTGAGTATCTTAGTTTTTTTTTTTTTTTTTTCCTTTTTTTGTCATTTAGCCCCATAGAGAATGTAGAGAGAACAGCACATTATGTTATGGTAAACCATTACACTATAGGTGCATCCCAATTCCTGTACTTATGCAAATTTTCGGGGTTACGCATTACGTAATACAATTTACATAATTACATTCTTTTAGTTACTATGTTTTCCCATTTATCGGCTGACACTTATGTCCCCATGTTGAGAGAAATCGGGAGTAAAGAGCAGAGAAACATGATGTTTGTAGTTCTAGACTAGACGTGAACATGCTCTTATCTTACATGCTCAAAAACAGATTGAGTATTCCTCAAAAATGAATGAAAACAGTGACATATAAACTAAGAATACCACACAAACCTGCGATAAATGTTAAATTACACAAATAACCTTTGACAATCCAATTCAACCACACCAATAAGCAAAATGTACTTTAATTAAACATTACAAATGTTTCTTTTTTTATTGCTATGTCCAAAATTGCCCCTATACCCTTAAATAGGACACGGTTTGAAGGGAAATACATTTTTAGTAGTGTTGAAACTAGGGCTGTCATTTAAAAAAAAAATCTAATTCGAACGGATATCAAATATCAACCAATGTATTCGAATATATATCTACGACCCCACATATATATATATATATATATATATATATATATATATATATATATATATATATATATATATATATATATATATATATATATATATGTATATATATATATATATATATATGACTATCAGTCTGACAGTCATAAACAGGACTCAGGCCACAGCCTGTATGGAAAAATAAATTGTTAACTTAATGTTTAAAACAGCAGGTTATCAACTTAAGTGTAAATTAAGATATAAAGTGCCACTATATGCAATCACAGCTTTCAGTTTTTCTACCGCATCAGATGTCGACGCCGTCCTCTCCAGCAGCTGGAATTTGTTTACAGATGCCATAGCAACTCTCAACGGCCACCAGGACTTATACGGTTTTATAAAAGCTATTTATTTGTTGTAAACTGTATTAATCATCTCAGAAAAACAATAATTCTAATGTCAGGCGCAGTTTAAGTTGATTGTTTGCTAGGTTTAGGAACAGTGTCATGATGCCAAAATTATCTTCATAAATTCTTACGCAATAAAAAGTTTATCCCTCAGAAAAATATAGGCTACTTTCCTCTCTTGTCAACATGCTTCGTGCATGTGAGCGCGGCGCGCGCTCTGGTGAAGCAGGCACGCGCTGTGTACGTAATATAAGGACGCACACTCAAAAGAAATCCGGCCAGGTCACATTTTTTGATTGAGGTAGACTCGCTGCTTAAATCTTTTAGATTAACTAGCAATACAAAATGTGATCGATTCCTAAAACAATATGAACAATTCTTTTGTAATGAATCTGATGTTCAAGTTTAACCAGCTTTCTCACGTATTGACAACCCCCCACCCCCTTTTATTTATTTATTTATTTATTTATTTATTTATTTATTTATACTCATATTGTCCCATGTCTTTTATGTCCATTTCTTATGTATGTTAATGGCTTTTGTTGTTGTTGTTGTTGTTGTACTTATTTCTATTTGTATTTATTTTTTTATTTACTTGCTTAGATATTTGACTCTACATACAAATGTCTTTTATATCTTAACTCTAATGTTTTCCTGAAGGTTTTTGTATTTGTACATTCTTGAATAAAAAATAAATTAATTAATTAATTAATAAAAAAATAAAAAAATAATAAAAAAAATCCGGTCAGGTCGTTTAAGCCGGGTGCGCACTGTGCGATTTTGGCCACGATTTGGCCGTCTGGGACAAATTTAGCAAATCCTAAAAGATTCCTCTGATCCTAGGCTAAAATCTGACGTCTTTGGTCGTTAGTTTGAAATGTTCACCGCCAGCCGATTAATGAGCGCTGCGATCAAATTTTACCTCAGACGAAATTCTGGCAGTGTCAGAAGATTTGGCACAGAATCCTGCAGTGTGACTTCTCCTACGACGACCGTCAAATATCTCCATTTTTCAAGACAAACTATGACCAAAACGAGAGCTAGAGATTTCTTTGTAGCCAGCATTTCAGTCCCGCGTGTAATGCAGCTCCGAACGCGTCATTCATTGATGATATAAAACTCCGGGTGAGTTTTCTTGCGCGCGTCCGTTTTTAGCGCACCTTCACTATCATGCAGTCTAACATTAATGTCAACTGAGATCTTACAGTGTGACATGGCGATCATGTTCGTACAGTCTAACAAGGGACATTCGCAAAGGATTTTGAAAAATCGCACAGTGTGCAGGACCCATTACATGGTGAAATGTTTCGTTTGATCGATTCATGGAAAGGTTTATCGCACCCATCTCAAAACGATTACAATTTTATTCAGTTTGGGCATTTTCATTACGATTGAGGTGTTTATAAGGAGCATTTTCATTCAGATGAAACCATAGTGGACGTTAATGAGTGCACTCATTTAATCTTAATCCCACAATGCACCGCAGTAATGAGTGTAGAACTGTTATACGCTCAGAGGCTAGAGAATACCCATAATGCAATATCATACAGGTATAAATTCCTATTTATTTGATGAGTACATTGTTTAATTACGGTGTATAGATGCTAGTTTCCTTGACAGAGTTCAAGATTAATCTTTTATATATCACATAATATTATATAAAAATAATATCTGTTTTAAAATGGAGCATCTGACCCCAGTCTGTTCAGATTGGAATCATTGCTGGGCTAAAACTCCACTGAGAAAGATCTTGCAAGGCATGACTCACCTTGCCGCAGACCCCTAAAAGCACACACACACACACACACACACACACACACACACACACACACACACACACACACACACACACAACACACACAAACACACACACTTACACGGTTCACTGTCCTGCTCAGCTCAACTCAAAGCTTTCGACCTGCCTTATCACGCATCGCACACACCTCCCTCCTGCCATTTCTTTTCCCTTACGTTTTTTTTTTCTATTTCCATTTACCCCAGCACCAATATGTTTTTATTCCATTCATTCGTTTGTCAACCTCTGTGTAGTACCGAGGCGAGCGGGAGGCAGCAGGCAGGTTTCCACTGGCAAATACTGGCTTATTGTACGCACAACCCCTTTTCGGCACATATGTCGCAGGCAGAGATAGCACAGAGATGTGTCTCTGCTTGGTTCTCTCCTATCTCACCCAAACAGGCATATGCAGAGCTTTGAAAAACAACAACAACTACAAAACAAATCAGTGCAGGAAAAAAATGTTTACCATCTTCCAGTAACTGTTGAAAAAGGTAAAGGTGGAAATTCAAAAGTTAAATATCTCTCCTTTGAAAGATTATTTGAACTGTTTAATTAAAGTAGGAGCATAAAATAGTAGGGAAAAGTCATAAGTTGAATTTACACGATTGATTTAGCTGCAGTGCTAATCACACCCCAGAACCATATCACTGATAGACTGAGTCATTATGTAACAAGATTAAGAAATAAGACTTAAGAGTTTCTTCCGTGGAACTTTCTGGCTTTCCTGTACAACAGGGCTTTAACTCTCATAGCGAGGGCTGGCTTATTTTACTATTTTTGATTTGTAAGCAAGCACATTTCAGCTGAAAAACTTTTATAGAAATGTCATGTAATAAAAACTATTAATAACAAGTCTTTCTTCAACTATGAATAAGGTATTCATAGCTGTCAATTAGATATCGCTACAACCAACCAGAGTAATGTGAAGCAGAGCAAGTTGATAGATTAAACTTTCGCCATATCCGGGCGGAAAAGCTCAGAACACATATTCCGTTGTTAAGAATGACTTCAGTGCCGTTCTTTGTTCTTTTCTCAAAGAAAAGCTTAACTCCAAGTCTTCCAGAGTCGTGGCTAAACCCGATTTGAAAGACCACCGTTCGCCAGATTCTTTGTTTACAAGTAGCATGCAAGCGCAACTCTGCCGTCATTATGTTAAGCCCCGCCCACTGACTCTATACACGATGTGATTGGCCTGAGAAGTTTTTTTTTTTTTCAGCTCAGAAGTCTATTGAGAGTTGCTAGACTATACTCGGGGCAAATCAGATTTCCTGCCACTTGGGTGCGTCTAGATTTCTAGGCTAGGAATCGGATACTTAAGGTCAGGAATGGGATACTTGTATTAAAATTATTGTTATTTGTAAAATTTTAATGTGATTTTAAACCATTTTCAAGCTCAAGAAGACACAAAAGAGTACTTCATTCGTCACTTGCGGCACTTTTTTTTTTTACGCGCACATCCAAACCATGCACACATTGAGCTGTCTCTCACATACTGTTTTGCGGTACGGAATTGAGTTCTCGTGCAGCTTCTTGGTCTCGAAAGCACAAAAAAGAAAATGCATGTGAGTATATTGGATCCTGCATGAAGTCTTAAAGTGACAGCTGTCTCATAAACCAGCGGCTGTCGGTTCCATTAACATTAATTAAAGAACAAAATCCCTATGAACTTTAATAAGGGTCAATCTCTCTCTCTCTCTCTCTCTCTCTCTCTCTCTCTCTCTCTCTCTCTCTCTCTTTCTCTCTCTCTCTCTCTCTCTCTCTCTCTCTCTCTCTCTCTCTCTATATATATATATATAATTAGTTACCTTCTTTCACTTTTTTTTATTAAATTGTATTTATTTGTGCTAATTTGTTTATTTGATTTTATTTTATTACTGTTTACTTGTCTTTAATAATGATTGGAATTTACATTAGTTACATTTTTTTAGTTTCAGAATCTGAAAGGATAAAATTCTAACCATACCCAACCCAAACTATAAATTTGGTCCAGTCGATGGTTAGAAAATTAACTCTATTACAACAGCAGTAATTTCTAAGTGTATATGCATGGATTTTCTCTCATTTTGTCCTAATTATAATAAACATATCCATCAATATTTCCAGGGCTTGACATTAACACCGTCAAACCCACAATTTGCGGGTGGATTTCAGCTGTGGCGTGTAACACAGTCACTCCCAATAGCCACTTTAGTGGGTTGAATTTTATTGTAGTCTTCTCAAAAGGGATCTGCTATAATCGTGTTGCGCATATATCATATATCATACATCATACAATGTTTTTGTTCTGTTTCAGCAGCAAAAATAGTTTACATCAAAGATAACAGCAGAACCATAGCGCATCTGATGTAACTGGCATACAGTTGGCTTGACGCTGATCGTTCGATATATTAGGGACTTTAGGGTCTCTAAAGTTACCTGTATAATACATTACGTTTCATTAACTTCAGTAGCATTTGAAGAGAATGACTTACAGTCAGAAAACCAAATGTAAAGTGTTCATCTGGGTCTCAGGTAGATGCACACCTTTTAGATTTTTTATATTAAATAAATTCACATGGAATATGGATATGCATTTCAGGCTACTGTATGGGCTCATACACAGAATGTGCTAGATTTAAATATGCCATGGTAGAACACTGATGGAAATATTGCTTGAGAATAAATTATATTTACACCTCCAATCAAAATATGTTTTTCAGACAAGCAACAGATAAAGAAGCTTTACACACCTAAATAGGCCTATTTGATGACCTGTAATGTTAAACATTTTATGCAGACTTGATTTGGGTGTCTACAAAAACAAAAAAAAAACAAAAAAAAAATCCTGACAACAACATTTTGCCAGTGAAAATGCTGAGTGACTTTGGAAAACATATACAGTATTTTGCATTGACTAGTCAACCCTAATACATCCAAAGAATATGGGGTTATTAAATTGTCAATCGTACAAATATTTTAGACACCATAACGTACAATCTCTACAGATGCAGTCTGTTCATTGTATTGTACTGTTGTGTACCAGGGTGTTGATCATTTAATCAATGAAACAAATATGTCAAAGTGACAGATACAGGAACAGAATAGACAGTATAACATACTGAACACACTGTGTACAGCTTTGTTTTCATTAAAACTGCCTACTTCTTGCCTACATTTCCATTAACCATGACCTCATGACTTGGCAACCCCCCAAACTAAACCAGACTAAACCACTGTAAAACAAATAAGAGGAACATTACAGTGTCTGGGTCAACATGAACGCAGCACAGTCAGAAGGGCACTTAAAGCACAATGCAATGCTGGAAGCAGCTGGGCTATTTCTTCTTATCTCTAGCAGCCCATCTGACCAAATTGGGGCTAAATCAACCAACCACTGTTTTTGTAATGTTCTACAGCCACACAAAAAGGCTTGTCAGTTTCTATCAACCAGCTGCTTTTATCCACCTATTTGAGCCTTTCGCAAACACAACCCCATGTAATTTTTGTCTCCTCCAGTCAGCAGTGTTTCAGGACTAAATGTGTCTTCAATAAAGGCATTCTAATTCAAATAAAAGATTATCTGGAATTCCTTTATCGGACTGTATTTTTTTTCTTCCTCTCAGGAATAATGTCTGAAAGGAACAGCAGTGAAGTTATTTTCTCTGTAAAGAATAAAAGCTGGTCAAAAGCGACTTATAGAGGTCTTTCTGACCACGGACCTCCTGATTAACTCCTCTAGTTAGGACACCCAGTTATAATTTACCTCACATTCTCCTTTTGTAAGATCATATGAAGGTTGAGGAGATTTCCCCTTCTATGTAAAGTGCTTTGAGTGCCTAGAAAAGCGCTATATAAATGTAATGAATTATTATTATTATTATTAGAGATTACAAAATAATGAGTCTATTGAGTTTAAGCCTAATTCAGCCTTTAAAACAGTTACAGCCTTAAGTGTTATACATGCATTTGGATACAATAAAACTGTCTTTAGTATCAAAATAATGCCACAGGATCAGTGCTACAACTTTACACGAACACAATGCTTACATAAAGCCCCATAAAATGGCCAAAGTAGCATTAACAACTAAAAACCTTTTTAAAAGGCTGAATGTGTTGTATTGCCATTAAAACTATATTAAGATATAGAGAGTTAACAGCACTTTAATCAAGGATACCTCCTCTATGCTGTGACAAAAAACGGAAATAATTCAATTTATAGTTTGATGAAAAATGACACTGCAACAAGGCGTCAACATCTGAAGCATGGTCAAGTGCCTTTCACATCACCAAGAAGACGTTAAAGGTACCCTGGGCGTCTTTTTTCAACCGCAGTGTGCTCTATTGATTTCAATGAGAAACCTTTCGTGTCATGGGCGTGGAAATGTTATCGCCATATGAAATTATATTGGGTTATGATTCTGCCATTATGACATGTTAGAGTGTGATTGTCAATTTTATCAGCCAGCATAATTTAATTACATTTATTTTACATTTTATTTATTTTACAAGCTATTTAGACACGTGTATTATATGATATAAAAAAACAGGATATAACAGGCAGATACGACTGTATGCACAATTTATTCAAAAAGTACAAAGTGTTCCGAGGCCAAACAATTGATTTTTGTGAAGAAAATCCCCAAAAGCGGCCAGCGTCTCCATCCGCCAAAGATCATGAACACATTCGAATTTTAAAAATTGCCACCCGAAGAAACGTTACATCACATTTCATAGTGAAATTGCATTGGCTCTCGTATGTCTCGTTATCAATTGCGTCGTTACGTCAGCTTTGATTGTAAAATGCCATTGACTCTCGTATGTCTCGTGATCAATTGCGTCGTTACGTCAGCTTTGATTGTAAAATGCCATTGGCTCTCGTGTGTCTTGTGACAGATTGCGTCATGCTAAAGAGTCGGGTGTATCAATTGAATGAGGTATGACTGAGTGCGTGTTCACGGAAGGGCCAGGTTATCATTTCAGCAATTACTTAAAAAAACTTTAAGATCAACTCTGTTGTTTACATGAAGATATCTTATGACTTTGTACGACAGAATACTTGGAATTCAACATAAGTTAATACTTTTATACTGTTTTGGGCTGCATTTCCCGAAACGTTCTTAACTCTACGTCCTTCTTAAGTTATACCTTAAGGTATCCCTTAACGTTAATATGTGTTTCCCGAAACGAACTTAGTTAAGAATACCTTCTTTAAGTCATACTTTCGTAAGGTTGGTCTGGACCACTCTTAGCTATACCTTATCACTATTAACAGTTCATTCCACTAGTGGCCACCACTGTGCATAGACTGCTTTATATGTCAGTCTATACGAATATAATTCCGAAGTTGCAATATACACCCAGTGTTCAATAAGGCTAATTGAATTGTTGTTGTTTTTTTTTATGCAAGGATTAAAATTGTCATAAAAAATGTCATTACAAACACTGATGGTTGTTAGCTTTTTAATGATATTATTATCCAAAGGTACATCACCTGGCTAACCATTAGACAGGAAAGGCTTAGGAGCCTATTTAAAGGGAATGATTGTGGAAGAGGGTTTAGTCAAACTTTGGCAGGGAGGCAGCGAATAGAATTGTGCTAAATCAAAATGGCGCCGTCCGCGGAGCCATTTAGTGTATGTGCACTATTTCATACATGAAAACTTTAGTCCCCTGGCTACCATGTCAGAAGCTGCTATTAAAAGAAATTTCACCTACCACGAAAGCAAATTCAGCAGCTTTTAGATCTTGTTGGAGCTACTTGTTGTTGGATTTTAGGGCTGAGGGACAGCTACTCCCTCAGCCCTAAAATCAGCTGCTGGCGGCTCTTCTCTTTCTTTCTTTTTTCTCCGCCATATCAGCTGATTATATGTTTTGCGTGTTGCGTTTTTATTGACTAGGCCATCTAATAATATAATTTAGTTATTTACACAATAATGTGATGCAGCTGCTACATGGTCAATCATCCCTGGTTGTGGAGTAAATCAAGACACTGTGGAAAATATATTGTAATAATTTAAATGACGCGTGATGCTCATGAGCATGAGATTGCTTGTTCGTGCACTCATTTCAGAATTAAGTAAAATTTAGGTGCAATTTTTTATGATAAATGAAAGTTCAACTATTTCTGAAGTGCTTATTTTATAAAGAACATAATTTTTTCGCATAACGCAGTGAAACAGCCCCTGAATAGAGTAAATAATCGATTATTGAGCCATCGATATAAGCCAATTCAGCACCGCCGCCACGGACAGCACCCGCTAACGTCGCACTTAAGAAGGTATACCTTAAGCGACCTCCTAAGGTATAGTTCGGGGAACACACCTAGAAATGGTATACCTTCAGTTAAGTTAAACCTTTAGAGTCTTCGTAGCGCTCTAAGAGACAACGTTATCGGGAAATGCAGCCCTGGTCATTTTTTGTAATAAATATCTTTATGCCTGTTACGTGTTTTATATTGTTTAGAAGTGGGTACGTTTAGGGTAGGAATGGGGTTAGATGCACAGAAATATACAAGTAAAGTCATGTCTGCTTTTTCGAATGCAAAAAAGGAAATTTGTGTCTTCATCTGATGCATTGAGAAAACTACTGAAATCAATAAGGTACCCAGCGGATTGATATAGAGATGCTTATAGGGGTACCTTTAGCTTCTTCATTGAGACGCGGAAGGCACTTCGCGTTTTGATTTTGACGACTTGGTATTGAGAATGGGTTGGTTTATTGGCATCTTATTTATGAACCCTGATTACAAAGTTGATGGCAAAATGAAAATGCACCCATCGCCATACATTAGATTAAAGGCCCTATTTTAACAATCTGAGTGCATGGCCTGAAGCGCATGGCGTAGGTGCACTTAAGGTGCCCAAATCCACTTTTGCTAGTGTTAACATTTTTTTTTTTTACTTTGTCCAGGCAAGAACGTCCTAAGTCCTTCACATAAAAAATAGCCTACAGTCTTCCAACCTAGGAAGTCAGGGAAGGTCTTGTTTTTAAAGTTTATAACAAGCCATTTACACATTGGCAATACAACAATTTTTAATACTCCAAAATTATGAACTTATTCATCAAGAGACTCAGACAAAGAAACTGAGCATTTACAGAAAGTGATAGGCTATACGGTTTAGTCAATTTAAAACACTCAAATCGCATCAGTAAATGAAGGCTGTGTTTGGGAAGGAACAATAGCTTACAATTTAAAGCATATTGTGCAGTATAAACTGTATACTGATTACTATTTTAAAAATGATAAGTAGACATGTGCAAATGTTTCGAACAGTAGTATACTACTCTATATTCTTATCACATGACTTCATTATGTTGCATGAGTGCTATTTGGTTATTATCTTGAAAAAAATGTATAAATATTTTTTGGTAGTTTGGTCAAGTTTTGACTGGAACAAAAGTTGAGCAAACTGCATGATGAGATTTAGCATTCCAATCACTGCATTCTGTTGAGTACTGCTCTTTTTGAAAATATGTTCATATGTTCAAAATATGTCAGCTATTCCAAACAAAAGATTTAAAAAAACATAAAACATGTTCCATTCAAAATAATATCTATTACCGCAAAACTCGCCACGTGTTATTCAAAATCACAATACCCATTGCAGTTCACCCAGTGATCGAGAGAGGCTACCACGTGGATGTTTCCGCCTGATAAAAGGACATCTGAGATCATTGGTTTTGAAGAGAAGGAGACACTTGCGTCTGACTGTGTGTTGATTTTTCCCGGCTCCCCCAAAAAAGCCTAATCCCACCAATTCACGGCTGTCACCAGGCATGCTTAAATTAGCCAGCGTCCTTGTGGGTGAGTGGCACACGGAGGAGGAAATCCGCACCCAGACGTCAACCAGAGCAGCCGTGTGGGCTGACAGAGGGGCTGCAACGGGCCCGTGCCTCTGCGGCTGTCACCTTCTGAGCACCATTAGCGCGGCATTCCTGGGCTGTCCATGCCCAGCCAAAGTGCCCAAAGAGTCCAGCTGTCACATTAAAGTGCCACATGTGATGTACTCTGGAGCCAAATACATTATCCTTCCTCTGGCTCTGATACCTACACTCTGGGGCAAACACAGATCTCCCAGTTCTCCAACAGACTCCAAAGTCGTGTGCATTAAAAAAAAATAAACATGTTTTTTTGGTGGCTTAAAATGACAAATGCTGAGAAACATTTGGTTTAGGGGCCTTTTTTTTTTCGTTTAAAAACCTAAAACACAGAGCCAAATCACAGAGACAGAGATGAATCAACTTGAATTCCATAACTTTTTGTTGGTACCACCTGAAGATTATCTGGTTCAATTTTCGTGCAAATCGGAGGAACGCCCTAGGTGAAGTTTGAAAAAGTAGGTTCTTCTGAAAAATCAAAATGTCGGGGAAATTTGCATAACGGAAATTTGACAAATCGGCTTGAGCTAAGGAATCAAAGGAAAATTATTTTGTTTCTAGCCATTAAGGTTCAAAAGTTATTAGCATAAACATGAGGACAACTTTAGACAGTTGGTGGCGCTAAAAGCAATGATTTAGAGAATCTAAATTTGGTGTGGTTACTATTGGTTCTGACCTCTATCAATGTTCCAAATTTCATAATTTTCCCGCAAGCGGTTCTATTCTCAAGAGAGGAAGAAAAGAAGAAGAAATGGCAGAAAAATAATAAGAAGAACGCTAACGGTTTCAGTAGGTGCCTTTGCACATTCGACGCTTGTCCCTTAATAATATCAGATTTGTCTTATTTTAAATAAACAAAAAAGAGAGATGAAAAATAAACTGAAGTAAGAAATGTACTTTTGCTATACGGTTAAATAAATGTTCAGTGATATCTTCCAATACATTTTTTTTTTTTTTTTTCATTTTGGAGCTGTTTTTTTTCCAAACAATGTTGATATGGCAGCTAGCAAATACAACGTTTTGTCATCCTGGCGTGTCTGGAAAGTTTTAAACCATGCGTGTTACAACTAACCCCGCGTTAGGTTGTGCCTCGCACTCCGCTACATCGCTGTAGTGTAACATACCCTTACAGGACACCGTTTTCAACCAAAAACTGAAAACTTTTTTGCGCGTTTTTGCCGGTCATTTTCACGACAACAGCATTTGGTGGCCCTGGAAATGCAAACTTTTGGAGAACAGATTTTAATGTGCAAATATTTGGATATGATATGATTTTGTGAAAACTGTGATGTCATGCGCATACATATTACGCATTCAGTCTATAGTCGTATACTGTTTCTTTACAAAAAAATACCATGAGTATTGGAGCTTTATTGTATATGTACCAAAGAATTAGTTCAAAAACAGAGTTTTTTTTTTTTTTTTTACAACTGCTTTTTAAGTACTATGTACACGGTGATTTAGTCTCATTACTTGAATCATTTAATGGAAATGTTGTTGTCCGGTAAGCTGAAGGAGCTCTAACTTGAACCATTACGCTCAATAATTCACATTAATGACTTGACTAATCAAGCTAACTACTTAGCATTGTACCTATGAGTTTGTCTGCTATTACTAATAGATTTCAGCCATTACGATCTAGTGTTTATTGATTTTACGCTGTGCAACATTAATGGTTTGTCTCGGGGATTGGAAGTCACAGCACTGGATTTTATCTGGCATTTATTAATGAGATAAAATGCTGCTCTGCACCACTGCTTTGGCAGAACAAGCAAACGTTTCATTTTATTTTGTCCCTCATTGTAAATAGGATGCACTGCATAGATATGCACAGTTACCTTGGTGACCGTCATTATTCATTCATTAGTGCTGCTTGTGTTCACCTTGCCGGTACACTAACGATGGCTGCCCCCCCCAAAAAAATAAAAATAAAAATAAAAATAAAAATCAGCCTCCTTGTGTGGGTGCACCATGCACTTTAACAACTCGCAAATAAATGAATGCCAGTGTATCATTCTAACTTATTTTGTGCTCATTAAAAATACATATGTGAGAGCCGGCACATAGTTTTATTGAATGTAGTTTATGAGACAGTGAAGCCCCTCCGCTGATTATTTTTAGTCATGCAAATAAAAACCAGATCAGAGAGACAACGGCCTTAGGTGACGATTGACCAAGAAACAAACCTGTGGCACAAGTGACCTGTGTGAGGCATGAGGTGATGTGTTCAGGCTTAACATACTCATGTAATTAAGCCATGTCAGCCGTAATATTCCTCATTGTGAGCGTGGGGAACGGGAAGCGGAATACAGCTGAATTGGAAGTGACAGCTTGAGTCTGGGGAATGAGCATACTTAAAAGGCCTTGACTCATAAAACATTCATTTACTCATGTACTGACAAGATAACTCAACAAACACACAAATCAGAGACAATTAACAAGACGACGAGTGCAAACACAAAGGGATAAGAGAGTACGCACACACTTGCGTCCAGTGAGACGCACGCATGCATGCTTGCACACTAAGTCACTGGCCTTAAACACATCTGACACTCAACTGATTTTTTTTTTTTTTTTTTCAGGCTATCACATTTCCACAAAATTCATCTATTCACTAACCTTTTTGCAATTTGCTCTACATACTTGGCTCCCAATATTACTGCATTTCAACTGGTATACAGATGGGTCAAGTTGCTGTCTGTTTACAATGTGTTTTTCGAGCAAAATCATGTTTCCTTAATGAGCTCAATTTTTAATTTATTTTTTTTAAATCTGTTACAAAAACAAACAAGGGAAATTACATGCACTCTAGTATCTGATAACTCTTTAATCCTAGGACTCAATTCCCATAATCTTGTTACATGCCAATTACCCAAACAGTGTATAGAGGTATCAGCAGGGGTGGTTCTAATTGGGGATGCAGTGCCCCATGTCAGCAAGCTTGGTGCCCTGAGCTTCCCTCCTAAAAAAGGCAGACTGTATACCACCAAATTTATGTTACTAACAACTTTGCTATTTGCAAAGTTTTTTCTTAAATTCCTGTGCTTTGTGTAAAATACTCACAGGTTATAGTAATATTCTGAACAGTTATTACCACCATTATTTAACAAACACATTATAATATAACAAATATAATTTTCATTTACTGTCCTTGCTTTTTCCCTAAGACATGTCCGCACGCACACACACACGCACGTACGCACACACTCATGCAAGCAAGCACACACACGCACAAAGGTTTTGGGACAAACTTGAATGAAATCCCATTCTTAATCGATAGGGTTTAACATGGAGTTGGTCAGCTATAACAGCTTCAACTCTTCTGGGAAGGATTTCCACAAGGTCTAGGAGTGTGTTTATGGGATTTTTTGACCATTCTTCTAGAAGCACATTTGCGAGGTCAGGCACTGATATTGGACGAGAAGGCCTGGCTCGCAGTCTCTGCTCTAATTCATCCCAAAGGTGTTCTATTAAGGTGCTTGATCTTATACAGATGTGGCCGTGGAAGTGATTGGAACACCTGAATTGAATGATGTGGAGGGGGTTAATTTTGACAGCCCTAATATATAATTTATATACTATAATTTATTTAACGGAAATTCATTTTAAGGGCACTCATTTTATTAACACAGGGCACGTTTTCTGTTTGATCCATGGCCCGTAGTTGGAGAAATTGACATCAGCCATAGACGTAAAGGATGCAGCAGCAAACATTAATAGGGAAAGAAAAGAGTTAACAGTAACATTACTCTGAAACAAGTGCAGTTATAGCCTACATAAGCCACCATATTTTCTGCTTAACTTTTATTAGACTCCAGGTCGAAAGAAAAGTGTGTTTTTTCACTGAGCACATTCTCTGCAGTCTGAGCACGATGCACTGCAAGCTCAGTCTCGCTCAGGTAAATCATTAACATTATCACCACTTACACAGTACACGTGTTTTATTGAACTAAATACATTACAATCGGCTAAAAGGAATACGCAGCTTACTTTTCTGAACAAGAGCGCCACAGTTCGGTGCGCACACAATAGGGAGCGCGCATCTCTTAAAGGGGCCACACTGTATTCCTACTCGTGGAATATGGACCTCCTCCAGGTATGGTGTGGTACTGGTGTGCTCTCAGGTCCGCATGACAGCTTTCACATTACAAATTATTCACACGAACTGTGCCCTGTTCTGAATTAAACTGCTAGTGTAAAAACTCCCTTTATTAATATTCTTAAAATGAGAGAAATCACTGCTTATTCTGAATTTTTAAGCTTAGGCCTAAGAGACATGAACTAGTTCTTTGAAAAACATCTGTGACCTTTGATACATGTCTAGTCTTCATGCTCTGAATAATAAACGTACATTTGCATAAAGCATGGATATTTGTCCATACCCATGTTGATTAGAGTATTAAAAACTTAAAAACATATTAATTTAAGTTACATTTAGAACTGATAAAACTGTGCGATTAAATTGCGATTAATCACGAGTTAACTTATGACAATATGCGATTAATCACGAATAAATATTTTAATATATATAATATATATATATATATACAATGGGTACGGAAAGTATTCAGACCCCCTTAAATGTTTCACTCTTTGTTATATTGCAGCCATTTGCTTAAATAATTTTTAACAGCACCCCCATATTGACAGAAAAACACAGAATTGTTGACATTTTTGCAGATTTATAAAAAAAGAAAGAAAAAAAAAACACTGAAATATCACATGGTCCTAAGCATTCAGACCCTTTGCTCAGTATTTAGTAGAAGCACCCTTTTGATCAAATACAGCCATAAGTCTTTTTGGGAAAGATGCAACAAGTTTTTTCACACCTGCATTTGGGGATACTCTGCCGTCACTTCTTGCAGGTCCTCTCCAGTTCTGTCAGGTTGGATGGTAAATGTTGGTACACACACAGTCATTTTCAGGTCTCTCCTGAGACCATTGGGTTTAAGTCAGGGCTCTGGCTGGGCCATTCATGAACAGTCACAGAGTTGTTGTGAAGCCACTCCTTCGTTATTTTTATTTCTTTGTGTTTTTAGGGTCATTGTCTTGTTGGAAGTTGAACCAAGGTCTTAAGCACTTTAAAGAAGGTTTTCATCCAGGATATCCCTGTACTTGGCCGCATTCATCTTTTCCTCGATTTTTCTAACCAGTCGTCCTGTCCCTGCAGCTGAAAAACACGCCCACAGCATGATGCTGCCACCACCATGCTTCACTGTTGGGACTGTATTGGACAGGTGGTGAGCAGTGCCTGGTTTTCTCCACACATAACACAATTAAAGACAAAAAGTTCTATCTTGGTCTAATCAGACCAGATAATCTTATTTCTCACCATCTTGGAGTCCTTCAGGTGTTTTTCAAGCAAACTCCATGCAGGCTTTCATGTGTCTTGCACTGAGGAGAGGCTTCCGTTGATCCACTCTGCCATAAAGCCCAGAATAGTGGAAGGCTGCAGTAATGGTTGACTTTCTACAACTTTCTCCCATCTCCTGACTGCCTCTCTGGAGATCAGCCACAGTGATCTTTGGGTTTTTCTTTACCTCTCTCACCGAGGCTCTTCTCCCTTGATAGCTCAGTTTGGCTGGACGGCCAGCTCTAGAAAAGGTTCTGGTCATCCCAAACGTCTTCCATTTAAGGATTATGGAGGCCACTGTGCAACGGAATTATTTTGTAACCTTGGACAGATCTGTGCTTTGCCACAGTTCTGTCTCTGAGCTCTTCAGGCAGTTCCTTTGACCTCATGATTCTCATTTGCTCTGACATGCACTGTGAGCTGTAAGGTCTTATATAGACAGGTGTGTGGCTTTCCTAATCAAGTCCAATCAGTTTAATCAAACACAGCTGGACTCAAATGAAGGTGTAGAACCATCTCAAGGATGATCAGAAGTATCGTATAATTTATTATACATACAATATAGGCTACAATAGCCTTTTTTTTCAGAAGCTGCAACTGAATTGGTATTTAGATCTATTTACAGACTGTATTTTGCAGCTCAGAGGGGGCATGAATGCATTCACACTGCAATTACAATTGCATAAATAATGCCATGAGATTAATGGGTTTTAAATGGGTATTATAGGGATAGTTCTCACCCAAATTAAAATTTTCTCATCATTTTCTCTTCCTCATGTTATGTTCCACAAAAGAAAAAAGACATTTTCATTTTATATACAGGGTAATATATACAAGATGCAAAACAGGTTACCTGCAGTTTATTTTTCAACAGGCTAAACAATGTCACATTTAATTAAGTATTTTTTCTGATTATATCAGAAGTGAGTTGCACAGAGACTACATTTATATCAGTGGAACAAATGTGATTCTTTACTATATTAGTCAGTGTCTAGTGAATAGTTAGCCCTGTCTGTATAGGGAACAATGGTATTGTTGACTATTTCTACAGATATTTTTAGAGTACTTGCACCACCGCTGTCTGCTGAAACAACCACAGACCTGTCACACGAAAAACTACAGAGAAATAACTCAATTTAATTAGCTGCCATGAGCGATCAGGCAAATCAAGACTGAATCTATCATATTGATCCATTTTTAGTAACTGAAGATTTTGAGTGGAAAATACCATCCCTCTTTGGCCACACGGTGATGAATGATTAATTCCTGCAATATTCACATCTGGCCATTTTCCATGCTGCTACATGGCATGAACCAGTGAACAATGAACATTCCCTGAAGTATTGTTAGAAATCACACACCCATTGAAATACACAGGGTAAGCTGCAATATTAAATCTATTTCAATTTAATGAAAGGAGCTTTCAAGCAAATATGTGTTGAGCATAAGAAATGACAGAAGTTCAAGGCTCTGACCCCTCTCTCTGCCCACAATTTAACCCAAGCGCTTTTGAGAGAAATCAAGCGTGATTCGCAAAAAAAGCACATCAAAGGCCACTATCGGTTGCATACAAGTAAACACATGAATTAGAAGAGTGCGATAAAAGAAGGAGGTGTGGAGGCAGGCTATTTTTGTCACGCTCTCTGGAGCGTGCCAATGAGTCAGGGCCACACGGACACATAAGCTGCAGGTGGGCCGTAGAGATGTCAGGCTTGTTTAGCGGGAAGGGGGCGGCACCACTCTGGCCCAGTCTAAGGGTCCACAGCGGGCCTATCTATCAGCTCTAGCCGGCAGCAAACGACTTTGCGTGGCCCTCGAGTGCACTCTTCCTCTGATTAGAGCTCCCATTGGACTTGTGTTGACACATCTGCACCGAAACCCGGTAGATATACAGTACAATACAGGCCCTGCTATACACATTAACAAACCACTTTTCCACAACAACAAACATGCACTATGCCGATGGGATTTGAACCAGCGGCATGATGCCAAGGGTAAAGAATAAGAGACTTTGGGTAAAAGCCTCTCTGAGCCTCCGCGATTAATGTGTTGTCAATGGAAGGGGATGATGACAGATGGAGCACAAGGGCAAAAGTGGGTTCTTCAAAGCAGAACAGTGGATGACTCTGTTCTTATGTTTCAGCTTCCAAAACTGCTTTTAGGCTCACTCACATGTCTTACGCTGTAAAAGTCACCACCAGAAAGTGGTGTTTCACCAGAAAAGCCACAGTACACAAGTGTCTCTTATTCGAAATTCACACAGTGAATGTTTCCCACCTCTAGACATATACAATGCTATCAGATATGTACAATAACAATTGCAAGAAAAAAAAAAAACATTACGATGTCCAGGAATTAATTTAAATAGTAGTTTAAAGCTACACTAAGTATTTTTTTCCGTCCACCAGAGGGCGCATATTCAAAACAAAGACGTACTTTGATGACGAAAAGTTTGAGCTCAGAATCTTGGGACTTGTGGTCTTCGCCTCACAGCAGGTGGAAAAGAATCGGGCTAGGACTCGGGTAGAAATCAAGTTCATGGATGCCGTTATTAACGTTACCGTGAAGCAGAGCAGGACAGAGTGTTGAGGGAGCTGAGCAAGGTCGCTGGAGCGATTGTTGCGCAACACACGGCTCGCAAGCAACAGGACTTCAACTATGACGAGACACTGTCGCCGGCGCCATTTCCGCTTTTCTGGTCATGAGTACGAGGTAACGCAGCTCTGTTTATCATATTAGATATATTTAAGTGTGTTTAAAATTATTTTATAACGTTACTCTGTGTGTTCGCTCAGTGGCTGCTGTGACACTTGATGGACACTGCTAAGAGTAAAGCGC
Source organism: Pseudorasbora parva (assembly GCF_024679245.1). Taxonomy (NCBI): domain Eukaryota; kingdom Metazoa; phylum Chordata; class Actinopteri; order Cypriniformes; family Gobionidae; genus Pseudorasbora; species Pseudorasbora parva. The sequence continues at coordinate 14,778,580 of NC_090178.1, read as the reverse complement.
TTCTGCAAAATAAAATCAGAAACCGAGGGTAACGCAGATATGATGCAATTGACAGATCACTCCCTCAGACGTCTTGGTTAAAATAGCTTTTTCTCACAATTTACAAACAGTTGGAAAAATTGGGGATATTGTAAGAACTCAACTGAACAAAATATACAACAATTGCCTGGTGGTTTTTGGATATTTTACAGCAAAGATATTACATACTACACCTTTAAAACCAAAGATGTTTATCAGTGATGGGAGACAGCAGGGACACGTTTATGTGCATTTTGTTTTGTGATTTCACCAGAACCCAGTCTCCACGTTAAAGGATTAGTTCACTTCAAAATGAAAATTTCCTCTGGAATATTTTATGAATATTTTACTCTTTTTCACAACATAACCTTTCCGACATTATGAGCAATCCTTGGAAGTATTATTCATAAAAATAAAATACATAAAAAAAAAAAAGGCAGATTGTTTCGCTAGATAAGACCCTATTCCTCATCTGGGATGACGCATAGCCTCTGAAGCCCTTCAAAACTCTATTTTAAACTGCAGTGATTTGGACCTTCAACATTTTGGTTGCCATGGAAGTCTATGGTCCTGGAATGTTTTCCTCAAAAAACATAATTTCTTTTCGACTGAAAAAAGAAAAAGACATGAACATCTTGGATGAAATGGGGGTGAGTAAAATATCAGAAAATGTTCATTTTGAAGTGAACTAATCCTTTAAGCGATAGATTGTTTTTGTCTCTGGCTGTGCTTGAAGAACACATTTGCCTTCCACTACTGATAACATCAGCAATAAATGCTCAGTGTGATTTCAAAAACAACAAATTCCAGTGCAAGAACAGATTTAACAAACAAAGGTAATGAATACTCTTCTAGTTAATTGGATATTCATTTTTTATTAGGTACATCCGTGCCGCAAGATGTTTTAAAAGTGGTGGGACATGTCCCACCCCTCCCACCCGCAAATTACAGCTACGTCCAAAAGCCTAAAAATGCCCCCTTCGGTGGATAAATTCCAAGGAAGGAAGGCATCAAAGCACGTCTGAATCCATTGTTAGCTTTACCACTTACTCTCCTGAGAAACCTTCAATCTCAATAGATTTTTGATAGACTTTTGATTTTTGAAAAAACTTGATAGATTTTTGAAGGCAGCATAGATGTATCCTTTGATGCCTTTGATATCCCACAATCCTGTGCTTTTAAATTCTGTAACATTTACTAAAAAATAAACCGCGTTTGGTTGTCAGTTTGTGTGTAAAAGTATGTTTTTGACCAGATTATTAAGTAATTTCTAGCAAGAAATTGCTATTGCAGTAATACAATATTTGCTTAGTTATAACCAACCAAAGCCTGTTCTATTTTGCTGTAGATCATTAAATCGTTATGCCACCTTAGAAGTCTGAAATCAGTTTTGTGAGGAATCTCGGTGTGCAAACACTGCCTAAAAAGTTATTGCCTGATAAAGCAGTGAGGCAACAAGTCAGCTGAAAATGTAGCTGCCTATGTTTTTAGACGCAGCCAATGCCTATGGGTCAAGCACATGAAAAACTTCATGAGTTCACACTGACAAATAATCAGATTAGATTATCTGAGGGGAGGGCTCCGAATTCTGAATTTAACCCAAATCCAGAGTACTCCACCTATATCTTTGGTTTGGATAGTAACCAGGTGATGAGACGAGGAGGTGGAGGAATGCAGAAAACTGCCGAGGAACATAAGCGAGTCGGCTCATACTGACTGGATAGGCACGTGTTCCTCCCGATCTTTGTTTATAAATGATCATTAATTGTAAAATTGAGCAGATTTGTCCAATCTGATCTCACGAGAAAAATAACTATACTACAAGGTGGTAATTTTGTATGAACATACAATTATTCGAAAAATAAAAGAAAAGGATTTAGGTCCACCCAAACCTCACCACTAAACATATAATGTTTAGGAACAACAATGGGACGCAAGCGAATGCGATTTTACAAAATTCATAAGAATTTGTCAAAACATAAAATGGATATAACATGCAACAATTTGTCATAAGATTGCATTCATTTGTCTGGTCAAAAATAAGTGTTTACATTTAATCTACAGGCTGAAAAGAAGTCACTGAGTTTATTAGCTCTATTGTGTTTTTTTACTGTGTTTAAGTACAGTTGCAGCAGTGTCAATAGGATTAAAAAAAAATCCTGTGCCAAAACACTAGGGATATACCTTTGCTGAAGGGAAAGCGAGAGGATGCCGTGATCACTGGCATTTAGAGGAAACTAAATAGAGCCCTCAGGCAGGCCTCGTGGCAAGATAGGGGCTACATTTGAAATATCTTTAACATGCTGGATTTGTCTTGTGCAGGATATCTGGAGAGCAACACTATGAATTCGAGAGCACAAGTAAAAAGCAACTCATTTATATCTGTCATGTGAATACATATGAATATTTAATCAGTAATTATCAAACGTCTATGAAAACATTGCTATTACCATTATCTGTTGTGGCTTTTATTTAAACTGTAAAAAGCACACATATGGCCCTGTACCATAGCACTCTCAGAAGACCACAAGTCCCCTTCCCATGTGTCTTTTCAACATACTAAAATACTTTAAATACAGTGGCCCAGGGGCATAGCTAGCAATTTTGGGCCCTATGAAAGAATATGAGGTTGGGCCCCCTATCGTACCAATCCAGGCCAATAGCGGTCCAAAATCGTTGTCAGCCATTTAATTTATATATATATATATATATATCTATATAAAATAATAATAATGCGTTCGATTTATATAGCGCTTTTCAAGGCACTCAAAGCGCTTTACATAGAAGGGGGAATCTCCTCAACCACCACCAATGTTCAGCACCCACCTGGATGATGCGACGGCAGCCATATTGCGCCAGAACGCTCACCACACACCAGCTGATTAGTGGAGAGGAGACCGAGTGATGAAGCCAATCAGGATATGGGGATTATTAGGAGGCCATGATGGACAGGGGCCAATGGGCAAATTTGGCCAGGATGCCGGGGTTACACCCCTACTCTTTTCCCAAAAGACATCCTGGGATTTTTAACGACCACAGAGAGTCAGGACCTCGGTTTAACGTCTCATCCGAAAGACGGTGCTCTTTGACAGTATAGTATACTTTCAATGTTGAAAGCAGTTGTGTAAAACAGACTAGGATTATTTGATGAATAAAATGTTCAAAAGAACAGCCTTTTTTTTAAATAGAAAGCTTTTGTAACACTGAACTACCATTCAAAAGTTGAGTCGGTAAGATTGTTATTATTATTATTTAATTCTTTTTGAGAAAGAACTGAAATAAATTAATACATTTATTCAGTAAGGATGCATTCAATTGATCAAGTGACAGAAAAGACATTTATAATTTTGGTTCAAAGTGTTGAAAATACTTTCTGAGTCTAAAAAATTCTCACAGTTTTCTCCCATTGAGTTGTAAAATAAAGATATTTTCTGTGTGCACTGACACCATAGCTAATCTGATATTTTTCAATCGAAATAGAGTGCTCCTTTCAAACATATATCATCATTCAGCAGAAACGACTGTGCCACACAAATGTAAGGTGTGTGATGGACAGCAGTAGTAAAGGGCAACTAAGAACACAAACACAGGAAATGATTAGGAGCCGTCAGCGGGACAGCGTCGTGATTTCCCTCGCTGCTAGTCCTCGCTGTCGTTTTTCAGCTAGCACTGGCTGTAATGGCAGCCGGGCTGCCAGCAGCACTCAATCACTCTGTTTATGAATCCAAACATCAGTCAGTTACGTGGTGTGAGAACCCACAGAGGAGGGCCCAGAGCATTCAGCCTGTCACAGCCAGCGTCTTGTGGTTCTCCGATGGCAGATGAGATAGATTGCATGAAGAGGGACTTTCTATGAAATGTGCAAACTAAGAAACTTTGGATATACAAGTTACATCATGTCTAATAATATAATATATCTACCAATTGGACAGGATACAGCAACAATTTGTTTTGCTTTAATAATTGAATCTTTTCTCAGTGCAATTGTCTTAGGTCTCAACATATGGAGGTTCTATGGAAATAATGTTTCAAATATGATATTAACGTGACTGCTTTACCAAACCGTTGTTCAGTAAAACTAATGAAGGAATAAATAAATAGGATACCTCACTGTGAGAACGTTTCCAAATTAGGAAAACACCATCAAATACCTCTGTGTTTATCTGTGTACAATATGCATTTTTAAATTCTTTAAATGAAAAAAAAAAAAAAAAGTTTTCAATTTTGCAATCATTTACAATTACTATTATAATTTGTTATGTTAAGAAATGCAAATGACAGACAGTTAAGTGGATTTTGATATTTGGGACCTTTTCTCATCTAATGGCACTGATACTGGTGCGCATATTTCATTACTCCATGTGCGTCTAATGATTAGGCTAAACAGAAATCCCCTCATTTATCAGCTCATCTGTAAATAAAGTCTCCCATCTGTGTTTCCTCCCTGACAACAAAAAATCACACTCCTGCACAGAATCCAAATTAGACTGAGCCATGGTACACAAAGAAACTGTGTTTTGGAATATGAAAATAAGGATGGACAAACTAAATCCATTACTGCATTTTTCCTTCCACCTCTTCCTCCGTTTGGATCATTCTCCTCTGGCTAAAAGCCTCCTCATGGAGCCTCAGGGCTCAAATGATTCAGCCTGACTGTCCTGTTATTGTGACTCCAGCTGCTTTGTCATGGAAAACGCTAGATGCAATTTACCCCCTCAGGGGAGTCAGGATGTAGTGTCCATTTCAATTCTTAATGTACTGAGCTGAATTTAATATATGGAGCAAAAAAATAAAAGAATATATGTGTATGTGTGTGTGTGTGTGTGTGTGTGTGTGTGTGTGTGTGTGTGTGTGTGTGTGTTTATTTGTGTGTATTTATTTATTTAATAGAAATAATGGTGATAATAAACTTATTTGACATTATTGTGTTGGTCCCCCTCTTTCTGCCAAAACAGCGCTGACCTGTTCAGGCATGGACTCCACTAGTCCCCTGAAGGTGTGGTATGGTACATGACACCAAGATGTTAGCAACAGATCCTTTTGAACACAGTGAGTTTCCTGACCAGGTAGCATTATCCTGCTGAAAGTGGTCGCAGCCACTAGGGAATACCGTTCCATGAAAGGGTGTACATAGTCTGCAACAATGCTTAGGTAAGTGGTATCTGTCAAAGTAACTTCCACAGGACCCAAGGTTTCCCAGCAGAACATTGCCCAAAGCATCACACTGCCTCCTCCGGCCTAGTGCATCCTGATGCCATGTTGTTCCCCAGGTAAGCAACGCACACGCACCCAGCCAGCCATGTGATGGAAAAGAAAATGTCATTGACCTTTTTCCATTGCTCCGTGGTCCAGTTCTAATGCTTACTGCTCACTGCTGGCCGCTTTCGGCAGTGGACAGGGGTCAGCATGGGCACCCTGTCTTATCTGCGGCTATGCAACCCCATACACAACAAACTGTGATGCACGGTGCATTCTGACAGATTTTCTGTCAAAACTAGCATTAACTTCTTGAGCAATTTGAGCTACAGTAGCTTGTCTGTTTGATTGGACCACACGGGCCAGCCTTCACTACCCACGTGCATCAATGAGCCTTGGCCACAGTTTTGGAGATGCTCTGACCCAGTCATCTAGCCATCACAATTTGACCCATGTCAAACTCGCTCAAATTCATACGCTTGCCCATTTTTTCCTTCTTCTAACACATCAACTTTAATGACAAAAACACATCAAATTTAATGGCACTTGCTGCCTAATATATCCCACCCATGCACTAACAAGTGTAGTGATGAAGAGATAATCAGTGTTATTCACTTCACCGGTCATAATGTTATGCCATATTGGTTTATATTAACATATACCACAGTTATGTTTTATTGTTTTTTTTAAGCAAAAAATAACGAATGTCAAAAAATCCTCCCAAGATTTCTGTAATTTCAGAGAGATTCTAAATCCAAAATCTTCTAGATCTCTAAAAAGATGATGTGTGATAATCACATCACAGTTACTAAAAGAGTTAAATAAATCAGAACTTAATAAAATGCAGAATTCCACTGCTAACTATCATGCATCTAATATTTTCAACAAACACAGATGCAGCATTCTGCTTGTAGATATTTGTTAACATATCACCCTGCAGCGAGTAAGGGCAAGGAATCGTTTGTTTTGTTTTTGTGCACTTTGACAAGCTGTGCTCTCTTATCGTGGACCAGATCAGAAGCAATATAAACACAGCGCTGAGATAATGTGCGAGCATCGTGTTTACTTTACGGCAATTGCACGGCATCTCAAACATCAGAGGATAAATCGGTCCTATTAGAATAATAGTGTGAAGGACAACGGAGTGGATGAGGAACACTGGTAGAGAGGAGAGAGAGTGTGAGAGAGTGTGTGTGTGAGAGAGAGAGAGAGAGAGAGAGAGAGAGAGAGAGAGAGAGAGAGAGAGAGAGAGAGAGAGAGAGAGAGAGAGAGAGAGAAGTAGCAACCATAGCCTCCACGCATTGCAGATTTACTGATCTGTCTGCACTTTATGTGGACGAAATGGAAAAGAGAATGGTAGCATGTTTACAGCGCTATAAAGTTTTCTTTAAATTCCCAAGGACTCGACCACCCTGAAACTGCGTAGGAGCCACCATAAAGCTCAGTGTAATGCCATCCTTTAAATCTGATTAAACATTTATTGATCTTCTTAGATCTTATTTTATTTTCTTCCCCTTACTTTTACCTCTAGCCAAGAAACAAGAGCCCTGCAGAAAGAGAAGATGTGCATCCAAAGACTAAAAAACAAGAAATGTTAAAGAGACAGTACACATACAAATTAAAATTGTCATGTAATGTTTGTTTTGTTTTGAAGAATGTCCTATCCCTTCATTTTACTACATGAGAGTGAATGAGGACTCAGGTGTTTGAATTGGCCCTACGGGACCTTTATTAGACCCGAGTTGGACGTTTCTAGTGGTTATCACCGCTCAAATATCAAAGTAGGTTTTGAGTCTATAAAATTACCAAAAGTCCAAAATCCCATATTCGGTCTTACTTCCACCCTGTCTGAGGCTTGCGGCCAAATAAAACCCTACCCTCTGGACTGAGGGTAGGGTTGTGCCGATGGATGATATCATCGTCCATCGGGATGGCTGACCGACATCACGATGGAGTGCCGCCATCGTGATGCACCATGCGTGATGATTGTGGGACACGAGCTGGATAGACACCTTTTCGAATATCTTTGTCTTCATGTTTTCTCCTGATGTTGCAAAGCAACACTTGTTGTAAAAGGGCTGAAGAGCTAATTTTATCTTCCACGGGGTCAAGACATTTAGGCTACGTTTGATTATGCACTGCCAGAGAAAATGAAAATCTCAGAGTGTGAAATGCGCTATTCAAATAAACTTGACGTGCCTCAAGTCCAAAAAGCACAAACATAAAATTTAATAAAATAAAATATGTCAAAATGTATTTGTCCTAGTCTTTACCATAGGTGTGAATGGGTATAATAGACATAAGCAAACGAAAGGAAGAAACATTTATAATTTCCTGTAAAAAAGAGTGAAGATTTGAGAAAAGAAACTAGATGTCCAGTGGGCTAAAATGGACTAACGTTAGGTCTATTGTTAAAATTCACGGAAATCGGAAAATCGGGTGACCAGATCGCAAAACAGAATTAAAAGCTGGCAAACCTTAAATTGGGCTCAGCCCACCTCTCTCATCCAGGGCTTCAATGTTCGATTGGCAAATTGATTTCCTTTGTAAACAAAGCTTTGTGCTTTACTCCTGTGGTAATATTCACGTAAAACAGCATCCACATACAAAACACTGAGTTAATAATGAAAATATAGCTTTAAGTAGAAAATAGTACTATGTATGCAAAGAGATAAATTAAAATAAAAAGTGCACAACTCTTCTTAAGTGGAAGGAAGCTACTTTCCCTCCCATCATGTGCAACCTAGTGCAACCTAGTCCTTATTTGGGTTACTTAAATAATGAAATTATAGTTTTTAAGTAGAAAATAGTATTTATGTAAAGAGATAAAATACAGAGTATAGTTGTAACGGGGTTCGTGGATAGAGGGAAGGAGGCGGGAACCGGTGAACGTTCAACAAACTTTTTCATTTCAAATAAATAAACAAAACAAAAGTAAACCGTGGGCAGCCCCTCACGGACGACTGCCCGCACACACATTTCAAAACTCAACGTAAAATCCAGGCCTGGTCCTCTCTCGTCTTCTGCTGCCTTCGCTCCTCCTTTAATGCTCCCGTCACTTGGCCGTGAGACGAGACCGGTGTGCCGCACAGCTGGTGCTCATTACTATTCGTCACCGGCCCGCTCTCGCGGTCCCTCGCCCCGCTGCTTGCCACAACAGTAAATTATATATTTTTATAAAAATGAAAACAAACAACGATATCATCGTCCATCGCAATGTTTTACATAGTCAACTGCCATTTAGGAGACATCGCCTAACCCTAACTGGGGGTGTTCGAATGAGACCCTTGATTAATTTATTATTCTTGAGTTTGATATTCCTAGCAGCTGCATCGTGGTGTTATAACTGCTTAAATATCCAAGACAAAATAGATAAATAAAAAATTCACCCAAAAAGCAAAATAAAATTGGGTCTTATTTGTGCACTATATTTCAAGTCATATGCAATGTATTAGCCTAGAAAGATGCACCCTAGCGGCAGCTAATCTAATCTGCTGCGAGTATCGTCTAGCAACTCTCAATACACTTCTGAGCTGTAAACCCCAAACTCTGGTCAGGCCAATCACATCGTGTATAGAGTTGATGGGCGGGGCTTAACATAATGACGGCTGAGTTGCGCTTGCGTGCTTCTAGTAAACACAGAAACTGGCGAACGGCGGACTTTCGAATCAGCTTGCATTTGACCGCGAATCTGGAACAGTTGGAGTTAAGCTTTTCTCTGAGAAAAGAACAAAAAACGGCACTGAAGTCATTCTTAAGAAGGGAAGATGTGTTTTGCCGACCGGATAGAGTAAAAAGTTTAACTAGCTCTGCTTCACCTTAGTTGCTCTGGTTTGTTGTAGCGATATCCAATTGCGTGCACGCCGTGCAGAGGGAGTTTGAAAGACAACCGTTTATCCCGCCCCTCGGATTGAGCCCTGTCAATGGTGAGTTTCCAGACCAAACATCTTGATGTGGGTCTGGCTTGTCAGGCTAGCAATGTATTGTATGTGGAACAGACTAAAAGTTGTTTTTCACTGAATATTTTAAAATATTTTAACCTCACTGGTAATTGAAATTATAGTTCAGCCTGAATCTGTAAATGGAAAATTAGCAAGACATTTATTCTAATTAGACTGCGAAGTAAGATTGATGATCCTTATAATCTCTGCGTCATCTTCCCACTCTTCCTCAGCAAACAGTCATGACATCATGACCTTATACACTTTAGAAGGAACTTCACTAGGCCATTTGGAGTTCACATTTACATTTATTAATTTGCTGATGCTTTTATCCAAAGTGACTTACATATGCACAGTGTTCACATAGTATTTTATAATGGCAGCATACAAGCTTTGATAATGTACACTACTTCCACTGATCTATAATAAATGTCAGTGATTATTTTCAGTTTTGTGCATCATCAGTGATAAAGGTGTCTAGTATTAGATATGCTATTTCTGCATTTTCGTTGGGTTCAAAAGTATAAGATTACATTGAAAAAAGTTTTAAAATAAAAAAGTTTTTAAACTAAAATAAATGATGTTATAATATTAATAAGACATTTAGTAGTGGCCAAACAAGATGTCCAGAGGGGATATATGTTTTTAAGGACCTTACAAGTTGAATATAATCATTCAAAATGTCTGACTGGTCATAAGTTTTTTTTTTTTATTATTATTATTTTTTTTTTTTATTATAAATAAATCAACTTTCCACTGATGTATGATTTGTTAGGATAAGACAATAATTGGCTGAGATACATCTATTTGAATATCTGGAACCTGGGTGTGCAAAAAAAAATAAAAAATCCCCTTTAAAGTGTGCAAATTAATTCCTTAGCACTGCATAGTACTACTAATAATACATGTTATATATATATTATCTTCATGGAGCATGATCTTTATCCTAATGATTTTGACTTAAAAGTGACAGAACATTTAACTTGGTTAAGTTGTTGATCTGACAAAACTATATGTGAAAAAGGTATACACTAAAGCTAAATGTTTGATATTACATGTTATTCATTTATTGGAATTTTTTTTTTTTTTTTTTTTGGGGGGGGGGTATATATTTCATTAGCTCTCTCCTTTTTGCATGTGTTCATTTTTTTTTGTTTTTTTGTATGACAACTTGGCTTAAGATTATGTCTGCGCAGTTTGGCATCACTGCATTACCAATAATAAAAATAATAAAAATAAAAGAAAAACAACAACAACAAAAAAAAACACTATGTGCTTATACAATATTTTAACTCATATTTTAATAAAGGGTGAAGATGTCAATCTTCATAGGGCAGACACCCCCTTTTATATGGCTATGCATTAACTGTATGTTTCCAGACATTGACCATATGATCTCCATATGCACAGGCAGTATGTTATTGTTTTCACTGAAGTACAAGATGCTCTTTGTATTGTTGCAAATCATGCTAGAGAAAGTCATCGCAGGTTGTACATAAACTTGTGAAGTTAATGCATCCCGAGTGCTGCTGTCATTATAGCAAATGGGGACACACACTACCTTTACAAGAAAACACCAGTATTTAGATCAGTATCTGTATATTTGTATCAACTCTGAAGCTCAAAAGACATTTTACTTTGCTCCACACTGCCTTTACAAACCTGAGGCAATGCAATGGAATTTCAAATCATCCTGCCTCAAATAAAGCAAATAACTTCTGCAGCCTTTGTCCTACAACTCCAAATTATACGCCTGACTACCACATTAATTCTATAGTTTCTCTATAGGATCTGAAACAAGTACATTCAATAGAAATCAAATTAATCCTCAGGGCATAGATTTATAAGAGTGAATTTTAATAAATTAGAAATGATGTTTTTGTCCTCAAAAGGACGAATGGCAACAATGATTATGTGCGGTGTATTGGGTTCAATCTAAATTATAAAGCCAAGAATCGTGAATCAATAGTAATTAGGGTGTTAACTAATATAGTGGAGCTTTTAGTGTTATCATATGCTCACTCTAAAATATTAGGATTTGCATGTTTGCTTCTTAGTTCATTATAAACCCATCAGTCCTTAGGTAATCATAATAAGTGCGTGTAGCTGTTTCATAATCTCTCTGTGAGCTTGTTTTCTTACTATGTCGAGGCATTACTTGTTTCGAGACATTAAAAAGGTCAGAATTTATATGCAAATAATATTAAGGGATAAACTGTTCAACTGCAGTAACTGTTCAAAAAATGATGATTCAATGATGGAGAAAATGATGTAAACTTTTCCCTCAAATCTGATTGGTTGATGGAATGTTGTTCCAGGGTCAACAAAGATGGTCATCTAGGATCATGTTATACTCAGTGGTATATTGCAGTGGTATCACCTTATGAAGTATGCCAGTTTGTGCCAAAGCATGTGCAATGCTGCAATTAAGTGGACAAATTGCAAAATGACCATTAAAAAACAAAATAAAAAATACAACATTTTAACAGTAACATCTCACACTGACTATAATGACATACATTTACACTATTGCCACAAGTATTGGGACACCCCTCCGAATCACGTCCATGGTCACAGGTGTATAACATCAAGCACATAGGCAGGCAGAAATCTGTGAAAGAATGGGTCGCTCTCAGGAACTCAGTGAATTCAAACGTGGAACCATGATTTGCCACCTGTGCAGTAAGTCCATTAATAAAATGTCCTCACTACTAAATATTCCATGGCCAACTGTTAGTGGTATTATAATAAAGTGGAAGCAATTGGGAACAACTGCAACTGGCCACGTAAAAACAGAGCAGGGTCAGTGCATGCTGAGGCACACAGTGGAGAGAAATCACCAACTTCCTGCAGAGTCAATAGCTACAGACCTCCAAATTTCGAGTGGCCTTAAGATTAGCTCGAGAACAGTGTGAAGAGAGCTTCATTTAATGGGTTTCCATGGCCAGTCAGCTGCATCCATGCCTTACATCACCAAGTGCACTGCAAAGCATTGGATTCAGTGGTGTAAAGTACACTACTGGACTCTAGAGCAGTGGAGACGTGTTCTCTGGAGTGATGAATCTGGCAGTCCGATTGACGTGTGTGAGTTTTGCGGTTGACAGGAGAATCTTGCCTGACTGCATTGTGCCTGCAAAGTGTAAAGTTTGTTTTCAAGTTGTTTTTTAGGGGTTGGGCTTGCCCCCTTAGTTCCAGTAAAGGGAACTCTTAATGCTTCAGCATACCAAGACATGTTGGACAATTTCATGTTCACAACTTTGTGGGAACAGTTTGGGGATGACCTCTTCCTGTTCCAACATGACTGCACACCAGTGCACAAAGTAAGGTGCATAAAGATGTGGATGAGTGTGTTTGGTGTGGAGGAACTTGACTGACCTGCACGGAGTCCTGACCTCAACCTGATAGAACACCTTGGAGATGAATTAGAGCAGAGTCTGCGAGCCAGGCCTTCTCATCCACATCAGTGCCTAAAACCCATAAACACACTCCTAAACTTGAGGAAAGCTATCTGAGAAGAGTTGTTATAGCTGCAAAGGGTGGGCCAAATCCATATTAAACCCTATGGATTAAGAATGGGATGTCATTAAAGTTCATGTGCATGTAAAGGCAGGTGTCCAAAAACTTTTGACAATATATTGTATATTAATATTCAACAAGCATTTTCTACTCCGTTTTGGTCTATAAAGTGGGCCGTGTGAATCCTGAGTTCTGCACGATCTTCATTAGTTTATTCTTTGTTGTCTGACTTCTTTTCCCCCTCCATTTGAGATGTGTTCATTATGCAAACAGAAGGGCTATTCCGAAATGAACTAAGTACTGTGTTTCAAAAGGGTTGATTAGAACATTAATTGTTCATATGGTGCTTTCACTTTTTAAAAGCCTAATTTTTTTTTGTTAATTATGTGCAGTTGTATAACAGACTGTTTTAATAAACCGGGCCTCTAGATTGGAAATAAGGTCGGTGTTGCAGCGTAATTAGAGAGAAAATAATCCGGCTGCTCATTTGTATGGAAATGATCACCCATCACCCTGCAGGAACATATACAGCAAATGATCTGATAGGGCTTCGCTTAATAAGAGGGTGGAATGTGATTAAAGTTTACACATAATCTCCACATATCATGAATCCAATGAGGCTTCAAATTCATACATGCAAGGACGCTCAGACTTTTGTCTCTGCTCAGTGTGGATGTCCACAGTTCGGTCCAGAATTTTAAACACTTAACCTTTTGTCTTCATAATAGGATTATGTGTTCTGAATTTGTGTCCAGCACTCCCAAAATAGTGTCTATTATATTTTATTCTATTGATTTAAGCCTTGTTTTCAAATAAGGCTTTAGAAACCCAGTCAAGAGAATGTCGCTTGATTTTCAATCCAAAGGTTCAGCGAGCTAGGAGCTTAAGATAAGTTTTAGGGTAACTGCCAAAGTTCTCCGTCTTCACGGGGGAGCACCTGTCCTTGATAGTAGCATTCTTTGACTCAATGGATTTTTTTTTGAACAGTCAAGAGCAAAACTTGCAGGATGGTAAAGTCTGCAGGCCTGAATCTAAAGAGCTAGTGAAAACTCAAGTAGCCAAGGTACACATGCTCACACACACAGGACAAATTGAGGAGAGCTCTTGGTATTTCTGAGCACAATCCTGGCGTGTTGTATCATAATGAAATACGACAAGAGATTTATTCCCAGGACTAATTATTTGTTTGGAGGTAATTTGTTATGATGAGAATGCAGAGACACTGCCTTTGTTTTGTAATTAAATAACACACGAATAATGAATTGGTCAGATCCTCTGCAGCAGCTGTTTTGGTTTTTGTAATGTAACTCATCTAAATGAAACAACTTCACTCATTTAGAGAAAGACACACACACACACACACACACACACACACACACACACACACACACACGCACATGTCGTGTTTTCATGTTTAATGGGGACTTTCCATAGGCGTAATGGATTTCATACTGTACAAACTGGACATCCTATCCCCCTACACTGCCCCTGCCCCTAAACCTACCCATCACAGGAAACATTCTGCATTTTTACTTTCTCAAAAAAACTCCTTCTGTGTGATTTAGAAGATGTTTTCCTCATGGGGACCTAAAAATGTCCCCACAAGGACAAGGATTTCGGATATTGCCATCTTTGTGGGGACATTTTGTCCCCATAACGTAGGGATTACCAGGTCACACATACTCACACACACACACACACACACACACACACACACACACACACACACACACACACACACACACACACACACACACACACACACACACACACACACACAGAGGGGGGGGGGGGCAGTATTTTCAAGAGATTATGTCAAAAGGCAACTAGGTCATTTCTTGCTTTGTCCTAGTTTCACATAACACGTTATTCGACTTTTTGAGTTATTTTTATTTGTACATTAATAAAGTAATTCATTTATATATGAATTATAACAAATCAAATGGTCATGGTGGATACAGAATATGGATGTGCTCATAAAGAGCTGTTATAAAGTCATACATTAATATATATCTTTATGCTGCAGATGCCTGATGCTATTATTCCAAAACACATTTTTAAACAATAGGGCTTTTAAAGCTCCACGTTAATTAATGACCCTGTTTAATTAAGTCAAGATTGAGTGTATGGGAATTCATTTCCCTTGTGTTATAAAATGATAAACTGATTTATTTAGCATTTGGTGCATGGGAAAATATTTCAATTAGCGTTGTAATGTTAGTTCTTGTAATGACACCTTTATTAGTTGTCAAGTGTATTATTTATTTAATATAAATAAAATTTTGTGGAGTTAAAAAATCTGTGATCACTTTGAAAAGTATCATGGTTCCACAAAAAAACAGCAAAATTAATTTTCAATATTGATGATACTAATAAGAAATGTTTCCTAAATCAGCATATCAGAATGATTTCTGAAGGATTATGTGATTATGTTAAGATGCAGAAAATATGGCTTTGCAGCACAGGAATAAATTACATCATAAAATATATTGAAATAGAAAATTATTTTCAAAATATTCTTGTTTTTTGATCAAATAAAATCAGCCTGGATGAGCATAAGACTCCTCTCAGAAACATGACACCGACACAACATCTTTGACCGAGAAATATAGTAGTGTGTGTGATATATAGTAGTACAGTAGTGTGAGTGAGAGTTTTATATGTGTTTGTCTCTGTTTGTTAAATACTACAACCTTTAAATGACTCATTTCTGTTGGGTTGGCAAAGCCTGCATATCCCATTTCTACAAGGAGGCTGTGGGTATTCAAAGAAATTATAGCATCTTATCTGTAGACTACATTAGGTGCTTTATGGTAATGGCTTAAGGTATTAGTCTTCAGCGAGCCTGCGCGCGTCTGCTGGCTGAATTGATGTAAAGCTCTATTAAAATAGATGGCAATATTTTCAGGGATGCGAGGGTCACTCTGTTTTGCAGGACAGGCTCGGTTATTCCCGGGGGATGTTGACTTATGCCTGGCTGACTGGTAATTAGGCCAGGTAATAGCTTGCATTGATGAAGACCGTGTGCGGGAGTCACAAGAGAAAGAGCTTATAATTGAGTGGTCAGCCCGGGACTACCGTCAGCTAACAGCAATGAAGTGCGCTGATCAACTAAAAACGTGCTGTAGCATTCTACAGTGGATAGATGACACACACACACACACACACACACACGCACGCACACGCACACACACACACGTTTGTTTTTGTGACATATGGGGACATTCCATAGGCGTAATGGTTTTTATATACTGTATAACCGTATTTTCTATCCCCTTACACTGCCCCTGCCCCTAAACCTACCCATCACAGGAAACATTCTGCATTTTTACTTTCTAAAAAAACCTCATCCTGTATGATTTATAAGCATTTTGAAAAGTGGGGACATGGTCAATGTCCTCATATTTCACACTCTCCTTGTAATAACTGTGTCATACCCATGTCATTATACACATTTGTGTCCTCATATGTCACAAACACACACACACACACACACACACACACACACACACACACACACACACACACACACACACACACACACACACACACACACACACAAGTTCTAATTTCCTGCACATGAGGGGGCATTTAACACAACTAAAATCACCTATTAATTCAAAACAATATTATATGACCCTAAAAGGATTTGTATATTTCTAAAGTTGTTCATATATAAAATGCTTATATTTTAGATGCTGCCAGTATGTCTTCAGTGTCTATGCAAATTAACATATGCAAATGTACTGTATGTTTTTTTAAAATCGCACTTTAAATAGCTACGATTACTAATGTGATTATTGTGGTTTTTCAGTCTTATTCAAAAGAATGACGGACATTTGAAGACAAAACAAATGGAAGATGATCAAAAAAACAGCCCTTCTAGTTATGCCCGAAAGAAACATCCCTGCCTTGTAAGTAGGTACGGATTGGAGATGCATTGTAATTCTATTCATATACTGTATATATCTATATACGGTGAACAGACTCTAATAAGTTGTATCTCTGTCAGCGTCTGACTTTTAATTGCTTAATGAGGGCCAAGGATCACGATAACTGAACTCTCATTTCATGCCTGCTGGAAAGCGTTTGCTAATACTGGCACTGTCTTCGTTAGTCTTGGCTCAGAAGCTAAAAGGGGACAACTTCTGACCTCTTGAGAATTGGACGTTATCAGACACAAATTGATGTTTGGTTCTACATCTGTCTCCAGCCTCTAGCTCAGCTTTAGTTCTTTGATCATTTTTCAAAGCACACACTGCAAAAAGCTTTTATTTCTCAGTCTTTTACAGAGAGGGATGCTTTCAGAGATGAGCCCTATTCATGTTGTCTTGTTAAGCACTCTAATGAATACACCACTAGTGAGTGTCTATATGTGAGGTCATCACTCATTTCAGTTATTGTAGCACCAAAGGAGAAAAAAAGAAGAAGCAAAGATCCAATTTTATCAGCAATTATTTACCCACCCTCATGTCGTTCCAAAACTATATGACTTCCAATTTATTTCTGTGCTATATATATGTGTGTGTGTGTGTGTGTGTGTGTGTGTGTGTGTGTGTGTGTGTGTGTGTGTGTGTGTGTGTGTGTGTGTGTGTGTGTGTGTGTGTGTATAAAATTTTGTTGTCCATACAATGCAAGCTGTGCGGTCAAATTAAATAAGTTTGGTTTGGAACATATGAGGATACACAAATGGCTACAGAATAAAAATTGAGGGTGAACAATCCTTTTAAACCTGACCACATCTGCTTTAGTATTAAAACTGAAAACCTCCCAAAATATGCAGTTCTTAATACTCTTTCATGACTTTCGCTTGTTTTATAATTTCCCCTATTGTACAGTACTCATAATGAAATTCACATTCAGACATAAGAGTGTCAGTCTTTGGGAAGCGAGTAATGTTTCATTGTTTAAATGTTCCTAGTAAATTAACTCTTTGAGTTAATGTCAATGACAGTCTGGAAATGGCTCTGGTTTGGAAAGAAATAGTAAAGGGAATAAGTGTCACTTGTTTTGTCCGAGTTTATAATTAATACGACTATTTAAATGGCACAAGAACAGTAAAATAATGTGATAATATACAGTCATGTGAAAAAGAAAAGACACCCTATTGAATTCTGTGGTTTTATGTATCAGAACATAATTGGAAATCATCTTGTCCTTAAAATTAGGTAAATGCTACCGCAGGTAAACAATAACACATGACATATTACACTGTGTCATCATTTATTTAACACAAACTGGCCCAAATGGAATAGCTTATGGTGTGGGGTTGTTTTTCAGGGGATAGGCTTGGCTCCATAGTTCCAGTGAAAGGAACTCTTAATGCTTCAGCATACCAATACATTTCAGAAAATTTCATGCTCCCAACTTTGCGGGAACAGTTTAGGGATGGCCCCTTCCTGTTCCAACATGACTGCGCACCAGTGCACAAAATAAGGTCCATAAAGACATGAATGAGTGTGTTTGGTGTGGAGGAACTTGTCTGACCTGCACGGAGTCCTGACCTCAACCTGATAGAAAACCTTGGAGATGAATTAGAGCGGAGTCTGCGAGCCAGGCCTTCTCGTCCAACATCAGTGCCTGACCTCACAAATGTGCTTCTAGAAGAATGGTCAAAAAATATCCTAAACCTTGTGGAAAGCTTTCCCAGAAGAGTTGTAAAATCATATGTCCAAAAACTTTTACCAATATAATGTAGGCTAACTTAAATGTGGTTCCACATGAATCAATTAAGGGTGTTTTCACACCTGAAAGTCCGCACCAAGGTCCGAACCAAAGTTTGTGTTTGGACATTTGGTTCTTTTTGGTTTGCTTTCACATTGCAGTTATGTCAGCGCACCAAAGAACTTTACATGACGCACTGGCGTCCTGTCGTTATTATCTATGTGGGCTGCATCTTAACATTGATTGGTTTGTTAGCGGATGTGCGTCTGAAGTCAGTGTGTTGTCAATTCAGCGGGTAACTTTAACAAGAATGAATGAACAAATGCATCGTTGCCAATACTCTTAATATTATGGGATTACTATCTGCAGCGCCAACTATACTCGAGGCAAATTCACCAAATGAACGTCCTCGTTGTGCAAACATTTTATCGGCACCGATGGGAAAGGAGGAGCTCCTAGAAGATAGGCTTTTTAGCCAAACAATGGATTTTATTTTATAGTTATGTTTAAATAATATAATGTTATTTTTAAATTTCATCTAGGCTATATTGATTATGAAACGTGCACAGATGTGCAATATATGTCAAAGACATCGAGTCAGAAATGATTTTGACCACTTCATTAAGATTTGTTTTGTAGAAAGCTTTGTATTTTGTATCTTAATTTTAATAAATGTTTCATAATTTGCCTGAATTTAATAAATAAGCTTAAATAAATAATGTAGCTGACATTCCGTGACGGAGTGATCATTTGCGTTGCACATGAACTGGAGCGGTCTCATAAATAAACTGAAACTCAGCATACAGGCTACTTCTCACAGACATTAGAAATATATATACAGTCTTGTTCAAAATAATAGCAGTACAATGTGACTAACCAGAATAATCAAGGTTTTTAGTATATTTTTTATTGCTACGTGGCAAACAAGTTACCAGTAGGTTCAGTAGATTCTCAGAAAACAAATGAGACCCAGCATTCATGATATGCACGCTCTTAAGGCTGTGCAATTGGGCAATTAGTTGAAAGGGGTGTGTTCAAAAAAATAGCAGTGTGGCATTCAATCACTGAGGTCATCAATTTTGTGAAGAAACAGGTGTGAATCAGGTGGCCCCTATTTAAGGATGAAGCCAACACTTGTTGAACATGCATTTGAAAGCTGAGGAAAATGGGTCGTTCAAGACATTGTTCAGAAGAACAGCGTACTTTGATTAAAAAGTTGATTAGAGAGGGGAAAACCTATAAAGAGGTGCAAAAAATGATAGGCTGTTCAGCTAAAATGATCTCCAATGCCTTAAAATGGAGAGCAAAACCAGAGAGACGTGGAAGAAAACGGAAGACAACCATCAAAATGGATAGAAGAATAACCAGAATGGCAAAGGCTCAGCCAATGATCACCTCCAGGATGATCAAAGACAGTCTGGAGTTACCTGCAAGTACTGTGACAGTTAGAAGACGTCTGTGTGAAGCTAATCTATTTTCAAGAATCCCTCGCAAAGTCCCTCTGTTAAAAAAAGGCATGTGCAGAAGAGGTTACAATTTGCCAAAGAACACATCAACTGGCCTAAAGAGAAATGGAGGAACATTTTGTGGACTGATGAGAGTAAAATTGTTCTTTTTGGGTCCAAGGGCCACGGGCAGTTTGTGAGACGACCCCCAAACTCTGAATTCAAGCCACAGTACACAGTGAAGACAGTGAAGCATGGAGGTGTAAGCATCATGATATGGGCATGTTTCTCCCACTATGGTGTTGGGCCTATTTATCGCATACCAGGGATCATGGATCAGTTTGCATATGTTAAAATACTTGAAGAGGTCACGTTGCCCTATGCTGAAGAGGACATGCCCTTGAAACGGTTGTTTCAACAAGACAATGACCCAAAACACACTAGTAAACGGGCAAAGTCTTGGTTCCAAACCAACAAAATTAATGTTATGGAGTGGCCAGCCCAATCTCCAGACCTTAATCCAATTGAGAACTTGTGGGGTGATATCAAAAATGCTGTTTCTGAAGCAAAACCAAGAAATATGAATGAATTGTGGAATGTTGTTAAAGAATCATGGAGTGGAATAACAGCTGAGAGGTGCCACAAGTTGGTTGACTCCATGCCACACAGATGTCAAGCAGTTTTAAAAAACTGTGGTCATACAACTAAATATTAGTTTAGTGATTCACAGGATTGCTAAATCCCAGGAAAAAAAAAATGTTTGTACAAAATAGTTTTGAGTTTGTACAGTCAAAGGTAGACACTGCTATTTTTTTGAACACACCCCTTTCAACTAATTGCCCAATTGCACAGCCTTAAGAGCGTGCATATCATGAATGCTCGGTCTTGTTTGTTTTCTGACAATCTACTGAACCTACTGGTAACTTGTTTGCCACGTAGCAATAAAAAATATACTAAAAACCTTGATTATTCTGGTTAGTCACATTGTACTGCTATTATTTTGAACAAGACTGTATATATATAGGCTATATAGTTAAGCAGAGCACGCTGTTCACGCGAGCTGACATGACTACACAAGCGGTTCTGTTTAAAATGCTGTGGCTCCATCACTGCATGTGCTGTGAGTTTAATCTGTGTTTTTTCACTAATCCTACACCAGAACTTACTGTAAATGGTCTGAAAGTCCGAACTATACAGAAAATGCTTTCACACAAGAAACGAACTGAACCTTTGTTCTATTTGGTCCAGACCGAGACTACCTCTTTTCGTCTGACCAAATTTCGTCTGTTTGGTCCGAGGGAGGTTTCACACCTGTAATTTTGGTCGTACCAAACTGAAAAGTCCGAAAATCCGAACCAAACAAGGTAGGTGTGAAAGCACCCTAAGTTAAACAAACATAATTTGTACATGTAACTTCAACATAACGCTATGAATACATATGAAGTTATCCAATTAAGTAGTTTCAAATTGAGTTTTACATGGCTCTCTGACATGATTCAGGCATTCAATATAATATATTCTTTCATCCACTTCAGTTTCATATATTTTAATGTTACACAACTGAATAATAATGCTGCGCTAGCTATAGTTAAACTTTAAGCTAGCAATAACAAATTAGCATCATAAAAGTGAAGCATTATAAGCAGTTTTGACATGTATCAATCCACACCCTAAGCAAATGCTACACTCTTCTCCAAAATGGTAACCCATTGTAATTTAAATTGTTCTATTAGTTCCAGTGTAATTGAATATTAAACACAGGAATGTTGTTGACCCAGGAACACAACAAACTTTGCAAAATCAGGAGTTGCCAAATATTTATTGCTAATTAATTAAATGACTGCTAAAATAACATTTCAGATGTCTCCCATGTTTAATGACAACAGTTATGCACAAGAGTAATAGCAACCTCCATCACAACATCAGTGCTCACCCTGTCAATAATTCCCTGTCCAGTTTTTCCTTTTTTGAAAATGATCACACATGAAATGCTCTTTACAATCATACAAACTCTCAAAGTAACTAGAATGGTCGAGACCACTGAGGAAAAAGAGGCTGCCTGCCAACTGAGAGATTTAAAGCGCAGCAATAGCAGAAAGCTTCAGAAGTATGCCTGGCTATTGTCAGAAAGTAATTCCATTTCATGAATAAGCGCTTGACTGCATACAGTGACAGCCTAGTCTTCAGCCTGTCTCTCTTGGCATCTCTGCCCGCGCCAAACACTGACAGAATGTCATTTTAATGTTTGCAAATTCCAGGGTGAGAGCGGTACATTCTTCTCTTCCTCTTTTCAACTTGCGCCACACCGAAGGATGTTCTAAATAAACGTAAATAGGAAAAAGGGAATTGATTGACATGCTCCATCTTATCTAATTGAATGTGTACTACATAAAAGCATTGTGAGTTTGAGTGAGGGCCCTTATTTTGATGCAAAGGAAAACCAAGGGGCTGAAAGGGTACATAAACCCTGATGAAAGAATCTAGGTGGTGAAATGGTGGTCAAGATGGATTTACTATAGCTTAGCCAAGGTCCTCAACCAGTCCAGAACTCAACAGCAAGTATTTTTTCCGCCTGCTGTCCAAATGATTTTTCTCTGGAAATATTTTCACTGGCTCAACCGCAAAAAGACACGTTTTTAAAGCTGCAGTTCGTAAGTTTCGCCTCTTTGTTGCCATCTCAGTTTGAAACCTGCAATTGCAGCTATTTGCAGAATTATTGTCTTTATATGGGTTGATGGCACAGATCCTCAGCACGGATGAACCTAATGGTTTGAGGAGTTCACAGAGTCTTGGTAGTATGACCAAAATAAGAATTTTGCCTGCAAAATTTCATCTGACCAAGTATTTTTTTCTGATCAACTGAGAAAAAAGCATTACAATAAATAGCGCTACCAATGATGATTAAATCTAACGTTTGCTTTGCTCATATCACATAAAACCATATGGTAATGATTATTATTCTTATACTTTGTTCTCAAATTGTTAATGTTCACAATAGGGATGTCCCGATCTGATCACGCGATCGGAAATCGGGCCCGATCACGTGATTTCAGACTCGATCGGAATCTGACGTTACCTCCCGATCAGGACTCAGATATATATATGTATATTGTCATAATTGTTTTTTTAACACATCGATATTTATGCGGTGACACAGAGTTAGACCCTTTTAACTCCACTCAGAAACAGCAACGCGTGTGGCATAACGTCACTTTTTGTTGTACACTACTGGTTTAAAGCAAGCCTGTAGCAGCCCTCTTAGAAACTGAAGCCTCCACGCCTCGATCGCCCCCAGGTGGCCGGTCCCAGTACAGTTGCACCTCTGTGTTTTCGAATGGACGCGAAGCAAACTAAACAATCAAATCACACTTCAAATTTTTCCCCCAAAGTTAGTTTATGTCAGTTATCACCACGATGATTTCATTTCAAGTGTTCGTTTTTTAATTGAGTTTAGTTTTAGTTTGTTATTTGATTCTATAAAAACAAGGGGTGTGACGTCATCAATGACAGCTGAGATCGACGTTTTCTCTGAGTGAAGTTGTCAATGAGGCACTAACAGACTTTTTTGGGGATTTTTGGGAGCAGATTGGAGCTTTAGCTTTAATTTCTACATTTCCATAACTGTTTATTTCACACCAACATAATTAATTGTTCCGCATCTGTGGAACAATTAATTTATTCTTTTTTTTATGTATTATAGAAGTATCGGATCAGGACTCAAATACAGATACTCAAAATCCAATGACTAGGACTCGGACTCTAGGGCAAAAAAACCTCCTCGGGACATCGCTAGTTAACAACATCAGCATTGTGTGACTATGTGTATTTGGTGTGTATTAGCGGTCCCTTTTAACTACGGGGTGAATCTCCAGTTATCACTGATTGTCGTTTGGACCTTTCTGGACAAATCACTATCAAAAATGATAAGCTTAAATATTCAAATTTCCTGCGCAAATCCAACATACCACTCTAATTATAACATTATTACAAACTTATATTGTGAATTGGGCTAATGAACACTGGCTAGTTATGTACTTCCTCAAATAATTTTTACACAATTTCTGTGAAATATGTACATTCAGCTGTATGATCAAACATTTTTCAAATTCCTGAAAAAAAAAGTTATGGACTACAGCTTTAAATTAACAATGCATTTTTATATTTTAAAAAAATATTATAGATTTCAAAATGGTTCCCTTGCAAACATTTGCATTTCCCAAAAAAACTTTGCAAGAGAGAGAGTACTGAGTTTGAAAGAGCTTCTCAGTGGAATGCATTTGTTTTTTTGTTTAGTTTTTTTGCGAGAGAACAAACTTTTTTTTTCATCACTTAGCTCCAAAATATAATTGTTACAGGTGTCATGCAGCAGGGAAGAGTCTGAAGCAGACTTCCAAAAATAGATGGGTTCATTTAAAGGAGGAGAATAAACAGAAACATAGCACGCAAAACCAACCAAAAGGAATATAATAACATCAGGGAGCATGAGATTAAGAACGGACTAGTGCCGTTTTCCAGAATTCAAGGTAACTTACCGTCACATATACCTTGAACTCTCGGTTGATTAACCCAAACCTTGCTTACTCGAGGTATGCTGGTTCCAAAAACGAGTCACAGAGTAAGTTCAGACAACTCGGAGTATGTTCCCAGTTAACACACAAGACGATGATTCACCGTGGAAACAGACGCGGAAAGGTAAGTTAAGACTGAACGCGAATAGAGTGTGCAATGTTGTGGAATGTATACGGCAAAACTCATTTTGGTAGGCATATGATACGCTGTTTAATGCTTTTCAGTTGATAATGTAGTTGTTTAAAGCTAAAATATGTGGTTTATATTAAAAAAATTATCTTGCGTTTTTGCAATTCTGAGATCCAGGCGATCACCGGGTGCTCGATCAGCACTTAACCCCGGCGAGAGCAGCCTTTTCTTGGCCAGTCCTTCTGGTGTTTGCCGCTGATTCGCATGTCTCTGTAGTATTTAAACATCCGATATAATCGTCTTGTGTACATCTAATGGGCGATCTGTGGTCTAATTAATCTATTGTTGCCTACCAAATCATTTTGAATGAGGCCAAAGTGAAGATTCATAATTTTACATTTTTTAAGAATATAAAAATATACATGCAGATCCAGGTAATCCAGGTAGCGTTAAAGTGTTGAACCACATTTGTGTGCCTGTTAATGCTTAATATATATATTTTTTAACGAAAATGAAAAAGGTCATAAAACACCACTCTGCCATTCTCATGGCACGCCTTGAACACGCGTCTATTTCGCTTCAAATACTCGCACGTCCAATTCACTGCGGACGTGCGAATGGATTAAAAATGTTCACGCGTCAAACTAGACACGGCATAGACATCATTTTGACGCTCTATTCGCGCTCTGTGTGAAGGTAGCATAAGAGAGCGTGCCATTCTATCCTCTTCTTCTTTTGTTTAATGGTGATTTACATTACATATTTAATGCACATCAGCACCTGTTGTGTTGTCCAATGTTTTCTTTTAATAAGTTATCTTTATTCATTGAGATTAAGAATTATATTTTGCTTGATGCTACTTGTGAGATAAAAATATTTGAATTGCATTAACATTTAAACTTATTTTTTATTAAAATTCTTTAGAATGAATATATATTGTATATTATATAACTTAAACTAATTTGGTTATATTAACAACTATATTAATTACATATATTAACACACATAACTATATTAACACCTAAATACCTCTTAAGCTAAATACCTCCGGAGCAGGTTATGTTTAGAGAGTGAGTGGCCATGGTTACTAGCATACCCTGGAAGTTACCTCCATTTTTGGAACCAAAAGTTGAGGTTATCCGATAACTTACTCTTAAACATACCCAGGTATGTCACATAACCTGCTTTCTGAGGTGTGGAGGGAAGTGAGTTCCATATAAAGGGAGTGCAAACGATGAAGACCAGGTGCAGAGAATCCGGGGAGAGCGAAAGATGATGAGGAATTGAGTTCAGGTGTGAGACAGGGAGGATTCTGGGAAATGGAGTCCGGGACAGGCGTGGATCGTAACAATAATGTAACTTGAATTAATTTGACTTTAAATGATAGCATCCAAAACATTTTGCCAACCAAACTGCCAACTAAAGAACATCCTTTTAGTGACCAGAATGTGCAATAACAATGCAAATCCATCACGAAAATAAATGCATGTACAAATCAACAGAAAATATTTGCAGTGATAAAACAGCACTAACCTAAAAGCTGTAAACTTAAACCATAAATGTTCAACTTCAACCAGCTATAAACAATATCAAATCAGTTACCTGCATTTTAGTTGTCGCATCTTGATGGAACTACATTAAAACTCTGTAACTGAAAGCATATACAAGGATCTTTTGAAAGGTCTGTTTGAAATAGTATGGATCTTATAGAGCAGACATATTGTTAACTTCATTGCTTCTAACACAGAACACTTTAGTCACTTAAATAATACTTGCGGTTACACTCTAAAGTTGCCTGTTGTGGATTTGCACGGATATGCATATAACTTGAAACCCATTTTATCAATGTGATTTTTTTCCCCTTACGTCTGACTCATAGGGATTTTCTTAATTTCAAGAACAAAAGTCTTTATTTGTACTTTACTGTACTAGTCTCAGCCAAGAAAGGCATTGTAGATTACTAAACACTGTGTTCCTTAGGTGTGAAAAATGTTGCTAGTGTCTGCAAATGAGGCTAAAAGATCAAAACAGACATGATAATGCACAGGCCAGACAGAAGCATATGTCTAGTGGGACGTGGGTGCAATCTTCTTCCAGCCAGGTCTAACTGGGTCTGACAGTTTTCTTTTTCGGAACATGCACGGAGAGATGCATTATGCATGATAGGCCTGTATACTGCCTGCCCTCCTCTTTACTGTCTGGCCCCTTTAGAAGATTGACCTAGAACAGCCTCACCTGACAACAAACATGCCTAACCGTGCATTGTCTTGCCTAAATTGACATTTGTCTGATGATTTGTGTTTTCATGTAGAGTTTAAATCCACTTCTTCATAATGCTATAAAACATTCCCATCCATCCATCCATCCATCCATCCATCCATCCATCCATCCATCCATCCATCCATCCATCCATCCATCTTTACTAGGGGTGTAATGGTATTCATGGTATACCTTTGCAGACAAACCTTCCTGGAACCACCAGGGCTATACATGTCTATCCATCAGAGCAGATCTAAGCGTCTTGTCTTCATATCGGAGGGATTGCGGTTTAAAAGTATGTGTCAGGTAACTTTAAACAGTACCCTTGCAGACATATCTTCCTGGCCTAACTTCAGGGCTAACTTTAAACATATTTGACATGCAGGTAACCGTGCATTTAAACAGAACCATTGCAGACAAATCTTCCTGGAACCACCAAAGCGATACAGATCTATCCATCAGAGCAGATCTAAAGGATCTAGAGATTACGGTTAAAAAATATTTTTCAGGTAACTGTTTATAGAGTACCCCTGCCCTAACAAGATCGCTCTTCTGTCTCTCATCCTATTCCACCCAGACAGCCTTAACTGTAAAAAAAAAAAAAAAAAAAAAAAAAAAAAAAAAATATTAACAGTAATTTAAATATTATAACAGTAATACAATGGGAAATCCAACCCAGGCTCATTGGAAATACGTGACTCTGACTACATTTTTGCAACACCCGAAATTTGTACCTCCAGGTACGTTTACCTGCACTTTTTGGGTGAAGCGTTCACCGGAGGCGCTAAGTGGTAATATTTTTTCTCCATTCACAGACTGAT
Organism: Pseudorasbora parva; assembly: GCF_024679245.1. Taxonomy (NCBI): domain Eukaryota; kingdom Metazoa; phylum Chordata; class Actinopteri; order Cypriniformes; family Gobionidae; genus Pseudorasbora; species Pseudorasbora parva. Next base: position 14,751,022 of record NC_090178.1, on the reverse strand, counting down.
CTCATGAAATGGCGTACGTATGACACGCCAATTCGTATACCATTTTGGCGTGCTATCAAGACGCATAATCGCTTTTTAGTGTGTTTATCAACGCCATTACATTCTATCCCCCTACACTGCCTCTACCCCTAAACCTACCCATCACACACACACGTGCACACACAGCCCCTAAACCTCCCCATCACATTCTGCATTTTTACATTTTCAACAAAAAAAAATAAAAAATTTAAAAAAAAAATTAGTATGTTTATAAATCCATTTACCTTGTGGACACATATTCAGACACATTTTGAACGCGTAACTCCAACGCTCCCCTTAACCTACCCATTTGTGTATTATAAAAAAACTGGAGGCACAATTTATTCAGAAAATACAAATATCCCAAGTGTTCCGAGGTGATTGATTTGTGTGAAGAAAATCTCAGAAAGTGATCAGTAACGTCGAATCCATTCGCCGAATATTAATAATAAATTCCAAATATTGCCGCCGGAAGAAACGTCACGTCAGCTTTGACAGCATTGGCTGTCGTGTGTCTCGTGACCAATTGCGTCATTATATCAGCTTTGATTGTAAAATGCCATTGGCTCTCGTGTGTCTCGTGACCGATCACATCACTTTCCGACCGTATGTATCATATCAGTGTATCAACGAGTGCGTGTGTGTGTGTGTTCTGTTCGCAAAGGAGCGCGATCATCATTTCAACGACTAAAACATTAAGATCATCTCTGTTCTTCACATGAAGATATCGTATGACTTCAGAAGACTTGGAATGCAACATGAGTTAATACTTTTATTCTGTTTTTTGGTCAGTTTTTGCAATAAATACACGTGACTATACATTTATTTGCCTGTTACGTGTTTTATATTGTTGAGAGTTGGTAGGTTTAGGGTAGGAGTGGAGTTAGTTGCTCCAAAATATAAAATTGGGTTATAAATATTAATTCTCTGAGATCAGGTTGGCGGAGCGCCTCCGGTGGACGGCTCACCCAAAAAGTGCAGGTAAACGTACCTGGAGGTACATATTTTGGGTGTTGCAAAAATGTAGGCAGAGTCACGTATTTCCAATGAGCCTGCCTTTTGCATGGGGAGTGGGATCACACTCACAGAAGTCAGCTCGGGCAGCCACAGGGATTCATGTAAACGGAGTGGTGCGGAGCAAAGTAAAAAAAAGAGTGTTTAAACTTTTCAAATTAATTCCTATAAAAGTTAAGCCTCCAAAGGCATGAAGTGAAAACGCGCCAGACTGAACACGCGCTGCGAATGTATCCCGCGGTCGTGCTTACCTCAGCTCTGGTGATAAATGCAACCTGACTCCTGCTGCGTTTGTGCCATGACCCTCGATCGGCTCACTCACTCATTATATTGAACAGACACATTCAGTTTTTAATTGTAGTGTCTGACCTCTAACTGAACTGATTTTATGAAAATGAATGCAGTGGGAAAGTGATCAGTAATGTAGTAGTGGAGGCTTTGGGAGTGTCCTCATAGGGCAGAGAAGCAAGTACTTTCACGATTTCTGGGAGTTGTTGTCTTTTATCCGTAATATTGTGTTATAAAAGTATAAAATAAATAGACTAATGGAAAATAAAACAGTTGTGCAGAGAAAAAAAAAATCTCTGCACAACTGTTTTATTTTCCATTAGTCTATTTATTTTATACTTTTATAACACAATATTACGGTTTTATAGCTGATTGAGACCAAACATATTTAGTTTTTTAATGTCACAAATACAATCAGGATTTAGTACACAGACAACAAGCGCTAGGTTACTCTCTGTCAGAAAAAAAAAAAAAAAATTAAATAACAAGACTGAAATGACAGATTGCATTTAATTTTGACAGAGATATTTCCGTGCGATGTCGAAGATGTCATCTCATGTGAACATAATGATACACCATGAACTCTCGATTGCTAGTTGTCCAACTGCATAATACTTGCATTTCTGCTGACATCCTCAAGATGTGATTATAAACACCTCTTTCCCTGAGATACCTACTTTCAAAGTTATCAAATAACATGTTTGCAGTTTTTCTTTAATTGTCTATGAAAAGTTTCTTTCAGTTGACCACATATGATTTTGTATAAGTGCCAGAATGCATTTGTCCTCCACATGCATACCGATAGTGCCCAAACTACGTGGCCGTTTGATATGGCATTGTTATTTCATAGCGTTTTAATGACAGCTTAATGAAAGCAGGTATATTTTATGAGTAAGAACATTAAAGGGTTAGTTCACCCAAAAATGAAATTGAGAACCGGTTCTTATGCAGAACCGATCCTGATTTTTGAAAAATACCGGAACCGCACGAAATTCCTGAGTGTCGTTTCCGAAAACGGTTCTGGTGCAATGTGTGTGCGAAGCGCTGGGAGCATATCCAAACTAAACATTTTCTTGACCGACCACCGAGCCTCATTAGCCGGTTGAATCCGGTTAACCGATTAGTTTAAAATATGCTGCGCTATTTGAAATAACAGCCGCGAGCCGCGCTCCCGCTCCCGCTCCCGCTCCTGCTCCCGCTGTCTCTCTCTCTCTCTCTCTCTCTCTCTCTCTCTCTCTCTCTCTCTCTCTCTCTCTCTCTCTCTCTCTCTCTCTCTCTCTCTCCCTCTCTCTCTCTCTCTCTCTCTCTCTCTCTCTCTCTCCTTCTATCTCTCTCTCACACACACACACTGTCCTAGCACTGCCGCCTCCCTTCCACTCACGTCACTTTTTTAAAATCCCCCACAGCGCGAGTCCCGCAAACGTGGCGCCAAGGAGCTTGTTTGTAATCGGAGGACAATGGCTCATTAGTTTCGAAATGGTTTGGGTACAAGGTGATCGCGTTGAAAATAAAGGCATTTGTCTAGCGTGAGAAGCTCATTTGAAACATTGCCGCGGCTCATTTAAGAAAATGACAGCTCCGAAGAGACGCCGCTTTAGTTCGAGGTAGTGCTAACGATAATAAAGAAAGACGATCAACACCTTGTGTTACCACTTAAATGTAGATGTAATAAATTTCCAAATGTAAGCCCATCTTATGCGGAATGACGCTTATACTGTCGTCTGCCCTGGCTCTAACCTTGAGTGTTTACTTTTTGCAAACCTTGTGAGTGTGCAAACCCAAACGCTGCGACCTCGCGCCAAATGTTTTTATTGGTTTATTAAGTAGAAACAGGCGAGTTATGAAAAATTGAGTGCGAGGGATATGTTCACTTCACACAAAAAGATTTTGGAATGAGATGGCTAATTGTAGTAGCGTTTAGTCCACTGTGTTTAATAGCCTAATTTAGAGATCACTTTTTTTTTTTTAACCGACAACTTTGATCGGTTAACGTTGATACGGTCAACCATCGGTCAAACTGTCATTGGTTAACATCCCTAAAACAGAGAGAGAAAATGTAATAAGACAATGTCAGAGGCGTTAATTTGAACATGTTTATTTTAATTTCCATAAATTCCATATGGCTCGATTAATACTGTAATATGACATTGCCAACCTGTAAATTCATTTGAGAGCAAGTAATAAACACAAAAAGGATTGTTTAAAGTTGCGTATTGTGCCTTTTTCCTTTAACACTATTTGTTTAATAATTTTAATGGAACCGGAATCGGAACCGGAATCGTTAGGCAGAATCGAAACCGGAACCGGAACCGGAAAATTTCTCACGATTCCCAACCCTATTAATGACTCACCCTAATGTCGTTCCACACCCGTAAGACCTCCGTTAATCTTCAGAACACAGTTTAAGATATTTTATATTTAGTCCGAGAGCGTATCCAAGTGTACACACAGTTCATGTCCAGGAAGGGAATAAAAACATCATCAAAGTAGTCCACATGTGACATGACTATATACATTTTCTTTTTACTCTATGGACGTTTGGAAGTTACTTTATGTGTGTGAATGATAATAGTTACAATTTCCTTGGTAGTATGAGTGCACAACACAATCTCATGGTAATGCGTATTTATAGTACGAGTGTGAAATCTCGTAGAATGGATACGCCAAAATGAGTTTTGGCGTGCAAATGCTACGCAATTTTTCGGGTGCATATGATACGCACTTTATAGTGTGCATATGACACGCTCTTGGGTAGGACTAGGGTGGTGGCATGTGTATAATAGATAAAGTGCTTATCATATGCACACGGAAAACCCATTTTGGCGTATACATTCCACGAGATTGCACACTTTTACTATTTATACACATTTTTGTGAGAACGGGCTCAAATGTGTGATGTAAAACCTTGGACGACAGTCTTACCCTAAAATCAAATTATTATTTTTTTCAGTTTTAAACATAATTGTATTCTGTTAGCTAGGCAAAAAAACAGCACAGTAACCATTGTTAATGATATAATGGGCTAAGACTGAAAGGTTGGACATGATGGATATTTCAATGGACCTATGCCATAATGACAAAACAACTAAACATTCTGACATTGCTTACACAATGCCAAAAGGAAAAAGCATTTTGGGGGAACTGACTGTTTAAATGAGAAGGAAATAGTTTTGACACAGGAGTGAACTGTTTTGGGAGAGAGGTATGAGCTTTGCAAGTGAACCATGTTGTTGTGCCGAACCATCCACTTTATTTTGGCAAAAGCACCAAGAGTGTTGAGAACGTCCGGTCTGTTTCAAGAAATGAGCCAAAGCCATTCAGAAGGATCTTTGCCATTTGTGTGGCACTGTCTGTTTATATGGGAAAGGAATTTAGTTTTGAAGCACGAGTTAACAGATTTGGGAGAGATATTAGCTTTTGCAAGTGAGCTAGTCTTGTGCTGAACTGTTTTGCCAAATGATCTTAGAATTTTGAGAATGTCATTTCTGTTTGAAGAAATGAGCCAAACCAATGGAGAAAAACTGTAAGATCTTGCCCTTTTTTTCCCACTTCACTGACATGGGTCTTGCGTTTTTAATAGCAAAAATGTGTTCTGTGTGAACCGGCTCAAACATGCAGATGAGCAAAATCAATCAGCATCAAAGCTACAAGAGAAATTACAAACATGCACTCCGAATCAATCTGTATGGCATGACATCTTCTTGCCCATATCCGTGCTCATGGACTGGGATTCCTGACATTTTGCTGCTCTTTAAAAAGCTGCAGTGAGTGAGCAGCCTGGTCAGAGAGAAGTTATGAAGTGGCGGAAGGCATTTATCCATATGTCAGTGATAAGAGGCAACCTGTCAAAGCCTTGATGCTAAACTGCACCACCCAATGCGTAAACACTCTCTGGCTGCACGCGGACAGTTCTTTTGTGCGATCAATGCCAGCCAGAGGCATTTTAGAAATCATCGATAACAAACACACCTCCGTTCTCTTTCTTACTCCATCCTGTATCTGTCAAGAGCAAATTTTCCCATTGCCTAAGCTGTGAAGACGGTGTTGCGTTATTGACCACGCTGTCTGCATTTATGTGTGTGCAAGTGACTGCCATCATGATGGAAGCTTTAATAGAAGTGCAGGGCTGTGACAAATGTTTCCCATTGACATGTTTACTAAATGTCTTTTTATGCAGCTGTAGCTATTAAATGCACACTTTGGAAAGATAAATGTGACCGTTTGAGATTGCGCAATCATTATATTTTCAATGGGATTCTGCTGGGGTTATATTAGTCTGGGAAACCAGCTATATAGCATTTTTGCAGTATATCCAAAAATCACCAGCCCTTTGTTATAGATTTTGTTCATTTGAGTTCATACAATATCCCACATGTTTCCAACTATTTGTAAATTGTGAGAAAATTGCTTATTTTAATTGTCGCCTGTCAATTGCGTCATATCTGCGTAACTCTCAGTTTCCGGTTTTATTCTGCAGAAATGCTTTACTCTTAGCAGTGTGAACAAGTGTCACAGCAGCCGCTGAGCGAACGCACAGAGTAACATCATAATTTTAAACACACTCAAATATATCTAATATGATAAACAGAGCTGCATTACCTCATTTTCATGACTGGAAAAGCGGAAACCGGCAACGTCCCTTCCTAATAAAACTCCCACTGCTCCCGAGCCGTGTGTTGCGCAACAATCGCTCCAGCGGCCTTACTCAGCTCCTTCAACACTCAGCCCTGCTCTGCTTCATACTACGGTAACATTAATAATCACATTCATGAACATGGTTTCTGCCGAGTCCTATCCCGATTATTTTCCACCGGCTGTGAGGTGAAGACCAGGTCCCAAGATTCTGAGCTCAAACTTGGTGTCATCAAACTACGCCTTTGTTGTAAATAGGTGACATCTAGCAGAAGGAAATGTAACATAGAGTATTTTTAGACCACTGGTTTAAGATTTTTTTTTTTTTTTAGCATGGTTCCTGAAGTAGCAAATTGCCTGAGACTTGTTTTGCTAAATTTATTCAAGCCTTTGTAGCTATTGTGATGGCAAGCACAGCAATATGTTGCAGTAGCCTGGCCCATTAGAAGGACTTTAATTCTCACTACAGAGGGCTCCCTGATTCATGAGGCCTAGAGGAGCAATAACTCAGAGATTTATCCCCTGCTAACAGAGTTGCAAATGGGACAGCCAAGAGAAGCTGATGATGTACAGTTGCTGCCAGTTAGCTAACATTTTACCACCCAAACAAAGATGGATTTAGGAAGAATAGTAAGCATGTTAGCATCTGTATTTCTACTAACTTGACCCAAGGGATTTTTGTACATGAGGGACAAAAAAAAAAAAAAAAAAAAGAGAAGACTCCTTTTTCTCCCTAAAGAGAAGACGAAGACCTGATTAGTTGCATATCTCTGGTGGACCAAACATTCAATACGTGACAGTAAAGACTGTACATTTGTAATAAATGTTGTTCTTTTGAACTTTCTATTCATCAAATAATCATAAAAAAAATGGGGTTTCCAGTTTCAAAATTGGCAGAATGATTTCTGAAGGATCATGTGATACTGAAGACTGGAGTAATGATGCTGAAAATTCACTGGAATGTATAACATTTTAAAGTATAATACTTTTTATTTTTTATTTGTATTTTTTATGGGAAATTGTAATGTATTAAAGGAAACAGGCAGGAAAAGGTTTTCGGTTCAATTCGTTTTTTTTGATATTCTATTCTTAGGTGACAGGAACAGAAAGAGGTTAAGGAGAAAATGTTTTTATTGTAATACTCTTTCTTTATTTTACTTAAAAGACTTGAAAAACCTTAAACTTAACTTAAATAAAAAACTTGTAAACTTGTACACATTCCTAGTATATATATATATATATATATGTATATATATATATATATATATATATATATATATATATATATATATATATATATATATATATATATATATATATATATATAAAGATTTACAGTGGCAACTCGGAGATGTACAGTAGCATTTAATTGCAATATGCATTACTTTATTCAAGGGCAGTTAGTGATGTTATTAACATAATTTTATAAAGTTTTTACGGTCTATGTTTCACAATAACTAGGCCGCGCTGCTAAGACCTGTTCACATCTCATACAGAAACACGCAATTTTACTTTCACTTTAGACATAAGACTGTGTTTATATATGTTAACCTTGTGTGTATTTGACAGTATTAGCACAGGAAGACTACTTAGTCCAGTAATCACATGTTGCTCAGCACATGTAAAACACAAATTAAATGTTTAACCGGCAAGGCTTTAAAATGTGGCTAAACACACTGGTTTATGCTAGTGGCTGCTTTACCCAATTCTCCTGAGTTCTCCTGAGTTTATCTCCAAAGTGTTATATTAAAGACCGTTGTTATTATATTTCTATTTTTGTGCAATTCATTTACCACAGCCACACATAACACAGTAGCCTAGAAATCTAGACGCACCCTAGCGGCAGCAAATTTAATCTGCCCGTGAGTGTCGTCTAGCAACTCTCAATACCCTTCTGAGCTGTATTCGCCTAACTCTTGCTGGGCCAATCACATCGTGTATAGAGTCGATGGGCGGAGCCATAATGACAATGGCCGAGTTGCGTTTGCGTGCTTCTAGTAAACACAGAAACTGGCGAACGGCCGTCTTTCGAATCAGCTTTGACCACGACTCTGGAAGACTTGGAGTTAAGCTTTTCTCTGAGAAAAGGACAAAGAACAGCACTGAAGTCATTCTTAAAAAGGGAAGATTTGTTCAGAGTTTTGCCGACCAGATACGGCGAATGTTTAATCTATCAACAAACTCCGTTTCACCTTCGTTGCTCTGGTTGGTTGTAGCGCTATCCTATCGCGTGCAGAGGGAGTTTAAAAGACAACCGTTTATCCCGCCTCTCGGAGTGAGCCGTGTCTATGGTGAGTTTCCAGACCAAACATCTTGATGTGGGTCTGGCTTGTCAGGCTAGTAGCACAGTCATATATTTAAAATCTTTCTCTCTAAATTACTATATATATGCACCTTTTGAGTTTGCATGGTGACAGAAAAAAAGTTCTAAAGCTGCTCTGTTTAGCAACATTTCTAGCCCTGCCAACAACATTTAAGATCGGGAAGTTTGGTCTGGACTTGATCCGTGCAGAGGCATTTTCTTTCCTGGTTTGGTTTAAACACACCCCACTAATAGACTCAAAATCTGACTAGAGTTAAGTATGACCATCACATCAGGCTAAAACATTTCATGTCACTGCAATAAAATCGTTTTTTTTTTTTTTTTTTTACAACTTTTGGTAAGTTGTATTTGTTACGTTCATATTTAGCTAACAAGAAACCCTTTTAAGGAAGCTACATTAAGCTATGTAAATATGCATAGCTATCATCCAAGCTTTACAAATATCTTACAAATTATGGCTTAAAATCAGTTTAGACTCTCTTTCTTCATTCTTCTAATTTAGCAGTAGCAAATGTTAGTTATAACTAATCTGACAAGGCCTTAATATATAACTGTGAGGATTCCCATTCCTATTAATGGAAGTTGCTCAGCTGAATGTATGAAATCTGTCATCTTTTGAGTGGTCATCAATGGAGAAAGATTCTATTCCCAGCCAGATTGTGTATACAACATCTACTAGCAGGGAATAAATGGTAAGAACAAAAGGAAGCTGGATGCTTAAATGACAGCAAACCCTTCTCATGTACTTCACATTTATCAACGCATACGCTTAAACAGCTTCTTCATTCTGTGGCAGCCATCATTGGCGTACCAGTCGAAATTGCAATGACAGAAAAAGCTATAACTATACAGCATTCAAATTGTACGTTGACTTTCTCTGCTCACTACAGAGATCATCCGACAGTGAAGATAATCGAGAGAAGCTTGTTGCTGTCTCTGAATGAATAGTGTGCCATGAAGTTCCTGTCTCATATTGATTAGCAGGTGAATGACTGAGCAGTACAAACCTATTATTTCTATGATTTGTATGTCAGTTCTCTTTCTCTCAAAATCTGCTGAAGTTTTATGAGCTTTAAGTGCGTGTGCTAAAAGGAGACAGCGAAATAAATGCAGAGATTTTTTTTTTTTTTTTTTTTACTGTTTAATCAAAGCCAGCAAATAAAAATCAACTTAAATAAGAGCACTGCAATACAAGACGATACTGAACCTTTTAAATATTCATTTTAAAAAGAAAGCCTATTTATGATTTTATGGTTATGCAAATGATAACAATAACTCAGTTGTCTCTCAACAGGTGTTCTAAAACAGCAGGCTTCCTGCATTCAAATGTCAGTTTATAATACCAGTTTTTGGTAAACACAGACAGCAGGTTACAATATTAAAAGAGAAATGTACACCAATTACGTGTCTTGATAACAAATAAATTGCCTTATAAAGAAGGCTCATAAAAAGAATGTCAGATTACATTTTTTTCACACTCTATTCTATGTGTGCCCTAGAAAAATAAATATACACATGTATTTTGAACAGTGTAGCAAAAGATCTACATGAGCTGATATGGGAACTAGCATAACACTGATTCTTGAGACATAGGACAAAACATGAAAAAAAAAAAAATCAACATTTGGACCATGAAATTAATGCTTTTACCACAATTGTACCATTTCATTATTGTGCTTATATATTTTTCATCATCCCTTCAGACCCATTTGAATAAATCTTGCATACAACATGACACAGACAAACTTCTTTTTTTCCACGATTTTCTGTAATTTAGTGGAAACAGCCTAAACTGTCTGCAGGGTCCTAGAGCACACAGGGCCTGAGTTACACACTTTCAAAAATGAATTTATACACAAAAAAATTGGTCCCGGAGTTTAAGCAGTTAAATTATTTCCTGCATTTAAGTCATATTAGTAGCAACACCACAACAAAATGAAATAATAATAATAAAACAATAATAAATATAGTTGATAAAAATTGTACAACTACATATCTTGTAGCATCATTTTGTTAATTTGTCAGATTTGTCCATTTGTTATGACATATTTCACATATATATGGTGTTTACCCAAATTGAATTTCAGTCAAGTAAAAACACAGATAGTTTTGTCTCAGTTCTCAAGAGTCAGAGATAAATGACAGAACAGATATTTTAACATTGGCATTGTAGCCCACAGCAACATTTAGTCAATTTGGATTTTGTTCTTTGATTCGAGTCCACTTTGAAGAGGTAAGGAGCAATTCTTTGCACATTAAAGTACATAGCTCTGGTTAAAAATCATAAAAAATAGACTCTTTTAATGAACATTCACACACACTCACATTTCCATACATGCATACACAGAAACAGCACACAATCCGACAGAAATATAGCTGTAAATAAGAGGAGAGGAAGCGAGTGCAGGTGGACTACGTACAGACTCCTGTTTTGCCAGGAAACTGGAGTGGAAACACAGATCTCTGAAAGAATAACAGAAAAGGTCAAAGGTCACAAAGCAGGTCAAAACCAATATGAAGATCAGAATTTAGGACAAAAACCAGTGGATGCAGTGGCAACCTGCTTCAGCCCCAGCATGATATCTCCGGCCAGTGTAGAAGCAAATTGCACATTTTATTATTAAATTGTCCTGAGGTTTGGGGATGTAAATTATGATTAGTGGTCAGACCTTAAGTTTTAATTAAGTGCAAGCTAAGTTTGGAACAGAAGTGGTTCATTAATCACCCAACTAGGCAATCCATAAAAGGCCACAGCGCATCACTTTCATCTGAAATATTCTTTATTCAAATTGCAAACAAGAAACCTTTAAGTAAATGAGAGTTATGGAGGCATTACTCCCTGTCACTAAATGTGGGTTAGTATTTTATTCTTGTTATCCAACATCAAACTTAAGCTTTCAACTTGTATAGGAGCTACACAACAAAAAGCTACAAAAACCCTTTTCTTTATCATTATTTTTTTCTTGCTGAAAATATTGGCACCTTTGGTAAATATAAGCAAATATAAGCGGCTGTGAAACTAAATCTGCATTGTTTATCCCTATTCACTAAATTCTAACCTTTCATTAAAGCGAAACAATTGAAAGTAGTGGCAAATTCACATTACGAAATAAGAAATACATTCTCCCAAACATGTTTGCCACAATTATCAGCACCCCATCATTCATCACAATGAGTAAAACAAAAGAATATAATTCTGATGTGCAGCAAAAGATTGTCGACCTTCACAAAACAGAAAGTGTATGTACCAAAATAACCAAAGCATTGAAAATCACCATTTCCACCATCAGGGCAATAATGAAGACGTTCCAATCAACTAAAGATGTTATAAATCTGCCTGGAAGAAGACGCGTGTCTATATCAAGTTTGAGTGGCCAAAGACTCGCCAAGAATCACAGATGGAGAATTGCAGAAATTAGAGTCTTGCGGTCAGAAACCTAAACAAATTTTTGCAAACAGTATCTACATCACAACAAAAATATCCTCCTTACTCATCCAAAAACAAGCTCCAGGATATTCAGTTGTCAGACACAACTGGAACTGGTTCTGCGGACGGATAAAACAAAAAAAATAGCTTTTTGGCAGCAAATCTACCTGGTGTGCGTTTCCCGTACAACCGCGTTACTCAACGCTTAACTACCATAGTACGATGCATCGTTGAAGAAATCAACTAGCTAGTCACGACTGTTTACCGAAGACAAATTGTCGCAAATCTGTCGTTCAGCCATGTTGGTTAATTATGTCACACAGGTGGTGGACTAATAACTGCTTTTAATTCATTATTTTGAGATCGAATTCATGCAAGATTTTTTGCTATAAATGATGGACATGGCACCTGAGGACTGATTCTTATTTTTCTCACTTATTTTAAATGAGAGGCTCGTTCTTCCATAGTAGAGCACAACCCATTCTCACTCCCAAGGCGTCAAAATCCAAAGCATGGTCAAGTGCCTTCTGTGTCACAATGAAGACGTTAAAGGTGCCCCATGGCGTCATTTTTCAACGCGCTGGGTGCTCCATTCATTTCAATAAGAAACCTTTGGCGTCATACACAGACGCATTTAATTATTTGCGTTTGTAAAAGCAGACATGATTTAATTAATATTTAAAGGCTACTTTTATATTTTGGAGCAACTAACCCAACTCCTACTTTAAACCTACCCACATCTTAACAATATAAAACACATAACAGGCAAATTAATGTACAGTCACAAGTATTTATTGCAAAAAACTGACCAAAACAGTATAAAAGTATTACAGTATAAAACTCATGTTGCATTCCAAGTCTTCTGAAGTCATACGATGTCTTCATTGATCTTGATGTTTTAATCGCTGAAATGATGATCCCGCTGCCCCATGAACGAACTCATTCATATCTCTTTCAAATAATTCAAAAGACTCCTGAGCATGACGCAATTGGTCACAAGACATACGAGAGCCAATGCAATTCCACTATGAAAACTCACGTAACGGGCAGCAATATTTGAAATTTGATGTGTTCATGATCTTCGGTGGATGGAGATGCTGATCGCTTTTGGGGATTTCTTCATGCAAATCAATCGTTTGCCCTCAGAATTTGTTTTTGAATAATTTGTGGATGCAGTCGTATGTTATATCCTGAGTTTTATATCATGTTCACACAAATGGGTAGGTTTAAGGATGGGGTGGGGTTGGGTTACATGTTAAAACGTCTAAATAGCGTAAATAAAATAAATGTAAATGAAATTATACTTGCTGATTTAGTTGAGAAGCACACTCCAACATGTCATAATGGCAAAATTATAAACCAATAAATAATTGTAATAAATAAATAATTAATTTCACCATGACAATAATATTCCCATACCCAGTGCGTCTGTGTATGACGCCAAAGGTTTCTTATTGAAATGAATGGAGCACCCAGCGCGTCGAAAAATGACGCCAAGGGGCACCTTTAGCGTCTTCATTGTAGAAGGCACTTGACCATGCTTCGGATTTCGACGCCTTGGGAGTGAGAATGGGTTGTAGAGCACGTCCACACATGTGCACTCTTCAGTAATGGCGCTTTAAATCTATTGACAAATTTAAAAGACATAAATTACATTTTTATGTAATCGAACTAAAAGATATAGATTGTGCTAAATGTCACCTTGTTTATTTTGCTCAAGATAAGTATTTATTAAGTCCACATGTCATGCAAACAAGAAACTATGCTTCTAACCACTGGTCAAGAGCTGTGCAACCACGCTTTGCGACGCTGTTTGCGAATGTTCGTTGGAACGATGGTTTTGGGGAAACACCGACTGGTTGAACTATGTTGATAACAATGGAACTTGCGACGGCTAACGATACTTTTGGGAAACGCACCCCAGATGGGTTAGGCCTTAACAAGGATAAAAAGTACCCCATGCCCACTGTACAATACTGATGGATCTTTAATGAAAATCTTTCTTTATTGTGGACCTATTTTTTTGCTGGATGCTTGTTCAGATACACGGTATCATGGATTCTAACAAATACCAAAAGATAAACAAATAAAAGACTGATTTTACCCCCTTACTGCTACACGGGCCATGGCTGGATCTTCCATCAGGACAATGATTGAACAAAAAAAAGAAAAGAAAAGAAAATGAGTGGGCTGAACTGAAGAGAAGCACCAACAACATGGAGCTGGGTATATTAGGGATCTGGATAGATTCTGTATGAAAGAATGGTCTCTGATCTCTTGTCAGGTTTCTCAAAACTCATCAGGCATTATAGAAGAAGACTCAAAGTTGTTATCTTGGAAAAATGATATTGCAATATATGGGTGCCAATAATTGTTGCCAGTGTAAACTAGAGAAAACATTTATTTTATAATAAGATATGCACGTTCTGAAGCCGATTGTGCCTAAAGCGGGTGAAGACGCACGCGAAGCTCAGCCCCGCGCGCCTCAAGGGTGTCGCACACCGGACGCGGAGCTCGGCGGCGCGCCACGCAGCGTCTCAGATATTGCACACCAGACGCGCACATTTTAAAAGGCTACGTTTATTATACATTTCCCCAAAATATGTTTAGACTTTATTCAAGCTGTTGAACTCAGAATGTAAAACAAATGTGTCTTGTAGCAAAGGTTGAAATCAGTATACCTTAACGATAATATACTTTTAATATAAAGCCTTGAAATGGCGCTCTGTGGCGCGGCAGGATTTAGAACAACTTCCTGAGTCGCCGCGGACAGGCGCCGAATGCCGCCACCGGTGTGCGTACACTCATTGAAAACAATGTGTTCGAATTTTAAAGACGTGGCGCGCCGCCGAGCGCCGCCGAGCTCCGCGTCCGGTGTGCGACCCCCTTCAGGATCTCACTCACACCGCCACCTGGCGCGCACATTATATACACACGTGCTCAATTTTGAATTGACTGACAGATGAGCTGCACGAAAGCGCTCTGTCGTGCAGCAGGATTTTAAACAACTTCCTGAGTGGCCGCGGACAGGCGCTGAATGCTGCTGCCGGTGTGTGTACACTCATTGAACGTGTTCTAATGCGTGTACACTCATTGAACGTGTTCGGTGCGAAGCTCAGCAACCCAAAAGGGGTCGCACACCGATGATCAGCTCAGCGCCGCGACACGTCTTTAAAATATTGAGCACCCCCATATTGCCAAAATGGTATGATCCTCGTTTCATAATACCCGCAAAGATTCGACCGTGAGATCGGTGGTCGAATCAGGCTCCGCATATCGATGCATCGAATCTTCGACTATTCGGGGTCACCCCTAACACACACACACACACACTTCCAGTTTTTACTTCAATGAAAGGTTATAATTTTGTGATTTATTTTTATGAAGGATCAAAAGGATAAACAATGCAGATTTATTTACACAAACGCTAATCAGCATTTGCAGTCCATCCATCCATGCTGTAGAATGTGAACAATTCCGTATGAAACTGACCACAATGAAGGAATCACTGTCTGCACAATTACCTGTATGTTCACCCCACATCTTTTACAGTTCTTTCTATTTCCCCGGCCTTCATCTGTGTCTTTCTTCTCTCTCAGACTCAATTCACCTACTGTGCCTAAGGCTTCCAGGTCACGTCACCAGGGTCTGAACAGTAAGTCTGATCTCAAATGACCTGTCTCTGCCCGTCTGGTTCTGCAGGGCTGATCTGAGGCCAGCGCTGACACATGGAGGACTCAGAACGGGCTAATAAAATAAGAGTGAAGTGCACTGCAGCCTTTTGATGTGCTTCTTTACCTGCTTTAACCTCTCCACCCATGTGGCTTCTAATCCATGCACGCACACACATACACACACACACAAAAATGCAGATAACGACAGAACAAAAGAAAATCTACAAGGACTGTCGCAAGAAGAGATCAAGAAAAAAAAGCCGTTACAAGAGAAAAAAGAGGCAAATAATTAAGGCATTTTCACAAGAAGTGGCATGTAACAAAACAATGTGATTTACAATTGGAAATTTAAACCATTTTTTTTTAGAAAAAGTCTCCATACCTAAATGAAAGCAAAACATGAATTCTTCAATGCAGGACGTGACCCATTCTACACCCTTTTTTTAAACTAAATTTGTAAATTAAATACATGTTGTTGTATTCTGCATTGAAGCATTTATGTTTGCTTTCATTCCTGTATGCTAACGTTTTCTAAAGACAAATTTTAATTTGCAAATCACATTTGCAACTAATGCAGTGTGTATTCTGACACCTCTATTCTGTTCTATCAGAACCATCATTAACTTCTTGAGCAGTTTGAGCTACATTAGCTCATCTGTTTGATTTGACCACACGGTCCAGCTTTCGCTCCCCACGTGCATCAGTGAGCCTTGGCCGCCCATGACACTCCCGTCGGTTCAACACATTCTACATCTTAAGTTCTTTTGTTGTTAAACTTGTACACTAAATGCATGTTGTGTTCTGCATTGAAGCATTTATAATTGCTTTCATATATGCAAATGTTTTCTAAAGAAATATGGATTTCAATTAGCAGTTCTCATTTGCAATTTATTTGATGAACAACACAATTTAATTTGTATTATTATTTGATGAACAATTCAAATTTAGTTCAAATTGTATGTATGTAATGGCACAATTACATTTTTAGCAGAGAAAACTGAATTTTATTTTCTTGAATATAGTTGTGCTACTTATTTGTCATGTTTTTTCAATATTTGTTTTTCAAGTTTATTTGAAGAATATAGAAAACCTTTTTTGAAATAATTTACATGCACCCTTGCTGAATAAAAATATAACATTCTTTAAACTAAAAATTTGCTGACAACGTTGCATGTGCAAACAATTAAGATCTTGCATGGATAAATGCGAGACGGATCTCATTAAAATGCGTATAAATAGTTCGAGTGTGCAATCTCGTGGAATGTATACGTCAAAATGAGTTTTGCCGTGCTTATGGTACGCGGTTTTTCGCGTGCATATGATACGCACTTTATGCCGTATTATACATGCGAACCCCCCACCCCACCACCCTAAACCTACCCAAGAGCGTGTCATATGCACGCCATAAAGTGCGTATCATATGCACGCGAAAAACCGCGTACCATACGCATGCCAAAACTCATTTTGGCATATACATTCCACGAGATTGCAAACTCGTACTATTTATACGCATGACCATGAGACCGTGTTGTAAATGCACACATTTCAAATGCGATTTTCAGCCGGTTACCAACACAAAGTTATTACAACCTTAACAATATGTTTAAAAACAAAAACAACAACAACAGTGTAATAAGGGTGAGCAGATCAGTTTTGGGTGAGCTATACCTTTAAGTTGGGATGAGGTGAGAGAATTTGTGAGATGGATATGCATTTCACCATGAGAGACTTTCCTAATCAGTTCAATTCCCTTCACAATATCTGGACTATTTGAATGGCACATAAATGTTTGTGCACTCATAATTGTTACTGCCATATTTTGTGATTTGATATGTTGTTTTTAAAACAGTCAGATATGTGTGACTAAGCATCTCGTATGAATTCCAGTAATATTGAGAACAACAACAAAATAAATATCAAATGATGATTCTGCCAAAGAGAGGAGGGAGGTTTTTAATGTGTGTGTGTGTGTGTGTGTGTGTGTGTGTGTGTGTGTGTGTGTGTGTGTGTGTGTGTGTGTGTGTGTGTGTGTGTGTGTGTGTGCGTGTGTGTGTCAGGGAAAAAAATAACATGAAGGTGAGAGAAATGACAGATGAGCATTATGTGAACGTCTAACAAAAAGGTCTCAGAAACATCCATCAGTTCTGATGTCATTGTCGCCACTGTGTGGGAATCTTGGCTGAGATGATGAGAGACAGAGCGGGAGCGAACAAGCCAGTAAGTGAGGGGAATGGTAAAGGGGTAAAAGGATGAAAGGAAGGAGAACTGAAAAAGAAGGAACACCTGCTTTGAAGTGACAGAGATCAGAGGGCAACCTCCACCCAGGCTGTCTCTCTGGCCAAGAAGCTCGCTCTGCTGGGTACGTCCACATCAAAGGCAGCTTCACAGCCACCGCAGGGAGGATCTCCCCCAGCCACCGAGCTCACAAAAATCGCTCTTCCTCTGTGCCAACTGTGCCACTATACCCATTATACCAGCATCATACTCTGAGTGAAAATGACATGAGAGGGGAGCTAGAGAGCCTCTAAACCAACTCGCAGGCTTATGAGACAGAACTGAAGTGATGAGGAATCTTCTAAACATAAGCACATAAACTGGCAAAAAAGCAATAGCTAAAGACTAGGGTATATGAGGCCAAAGATCCCAGGGGTCTGTCTATCGCTATGCACTGCAAAACTGCCCTAATCCATGAGGTCATCATGGGCAATGAGTAAAGACTGAATTTGAGGACATTTGAGCACCATCATTTTAAAATGTTGCATACATTTAAAAAATATATATATATAGTTCAAAACTAAATATTTAAAGCCAATATGTAATGTTTCGCCGCTAGATGTCCATTATTCAAAACAAAGTCGTAGATTGATGAGCTTCTATGATGGCGCAGATGACCGCTTCCGTTTCTACCGGTCGTGTTTGTTGGGGTATGTTTTATCATATTAGATTATTAATACATTATTTGAAAGTTATGTTATTATACTACTCTGTGCATTCCCTCTGCAGCAACTATGTGACACGTTTTGCACACTGCAGTAAGCTAGATCGATATTAGGCATGATAAAACATGATAAAACATGGTCAATCAAGAAAACAGATCTAAACAATTTTTAGAAAAATCTTTAAAAAAAAAAAAAAGGTTCTTAACTGGTTCTCTGCCAGGGTGTATGGTTCTATGAAGAACCACCTTCCATATACAAAGAACCTTTTCATTGTACAAAAGGTTCTTTGTAGTGCAAAAAGTTCTTTAGACTTTAAATGGTTAGAAAAAAAATGGTTCTTCAAAGATGAATGGTTCTTTGGGGAACCAAAAATGGTTAATCTATGGCATCACTGTGAAAACCCATTTTTAGTTCTTCCTGGCACCTTTATTTTAAGGGTGTAGAGTACACTAACTGTGTTGAGCTATATAACAATGATTAAAGGAGGCGTATCACACGCAGTTTCTGTCAATCTCATGTCAATCTTGAGTAACTAGAGTAGTACTGCATCCTTCATATATCCAGAAAGTCTGGAGGAGCAGATGGACGAGTGTCATGTGGGTGGAACTAAAGAGCCATAAACGCGTGCAACTATTGCATTGAGAGTATCTAAAAGCTGTGACATCCTTAAAGGAAGTTTATGTAAGATTGTGGCCAAAACTGGTACTGCAGGTGTATCCCCTCTTCCACTCCTCCCTGAATCGAGGTTGCCAGATCAGCTGCAGGATCCAGCAGAAATGTTTGTAGCTGCAGCTGTGGTAACTAGAGCAGAGCTGGCAACCCGGATGCCGACTTCGTGATTGGTCAATAGGTGGAGGGTGGAGCTTCAGGCCAAAACTCAACATCATGTCAACATCAACATCAGTTGAGGGCTGCAACAACAACTTTTAAATGACAATATCCTGACCTGACTACTGTTGTCAGTGATATAAGTATTTGACATTAACATGATTTCTTAATGTCTATAGCAGGGCCATTTTATGATTAATTGAAATACATTTTTTACATCCAGTTCCTTTAAAAAACATTGAAAAAAAACATTGTCCTAAATATGTATGTTCTGGAACTTATATATATATATCACAAGTTTAGACAGATTTTTTTTTTTAAATTCCTTTAAAACGCATGCAGATAATAAACTTTCATGTTGATGAAGAACTGCAATGTCAGATGAGCCTGAGTGCCATAGAGATGATAATCAAAATGGGGCACGAACTGATAAGGCTTCGCCCACTTCTAGAAAGCAGGGTGAGGAGCAGTAGCTAATTTGCATTTAAAGATGCATGCACGAAAACAGCATATTTTTACTTCCACTCAAAAAAATTCATTTACAACATGGTATATGAGCTGAAACTTCACAGGCACATTCGTGGGACACTTGAGACTTATATTACATCTTGAAAAAAGGTCCATAATAGATCACCATTAGAAAAGATGTGGAAGTATATAAGGAAATGTCTGTGTGAACACGACAGCTGCGTGTATCAGAACACTAACCACAAGTCTGCTGCTCCAACATGTTCACATTTGATAAAAGAAATTGCTGAAAAACAGATGCAAACAGCTGTTGGGAATGTCAAAACCTTCAAATGACAAATTAAACTCCAGATCTGGATAAGAAGGGTTTTCTGCTCTATTTTCCCCAATCCTAGAGTTCTAAGATTTAGTAGTCAGACGCTATTCAGGGCAAATCAATGTGGACAGATGGGCCCCTGCACTCTGAAAGCGTCCGTCTCGCCCCATTTCCAGTCCACATCCAGATGCTTTCTCCCGATAGCACATATCAATCAAAGCCAAGCACTCTTCACAGCCAAAGTATTGATTGTCAGAGAGGGAATTAAATGTTACCTCAGCACCTTCACAGAAGCAGAGCGAGTGCTCTGTATGAGTTGAAGGCAGAAATCTGTTTGAAACTACACATTCTAGTCCAGTTGCCCACATACAAGGCAAACACACTTTTGGACACACCAAGTCTACTTACTAAGTGCATAAGCTTTTACACCTCCAACAGTGAACAGACAAGCTATCTGAGAGTCAGTCAACCATGTTCCTGTCAACCTGCCCTCTTGCCCTATTGAAAAATCCTTAAAAGCGGATGCAGAATGTGAGGTTTTCTTTGTGTAGTCTCAACTACGCACAAAAGCTGCACAAAGCTTCAGTCTTCAGTATCACGCAATCTAATCAAACACTCAAGAAACATTTCTTATTATTATCAATGTTGAAAGTAGGTTTGCTGCTTAATATTTTTTGGGGAAACTGGATATTTTTCAGAATTCTTCGATGAAAAGAATGGTCAAAAGCATTTATTTGAAATACTAGAAATCTTTTGTAAGATTCTAAATGCGCTTGCAGTCATTTTTGATCTATTTATTCTGTCCTCTGTGAATAAAAGTATTGATTTTTCATACTTTCCCTAAATGTTTGAATGGTCTGTATCACCCTTAATGCTTTTTGATGGATAACGTGACTAATAAGAACCATAATAAAAACATTATTTTAACACCAATAATAATTGATTGTAATTGAGCAGCAAATCAGAATGATTTCGGAAGGATCATGTGACACTGAATACTGGTTTGGCCAATCAGAGGAATAAATCACATTTTTAATATATCAAAATATGTATGATATATACAAATATTTAGTTTATAATATATTGTTTTTTGCTCAAATAAATACAGGCTTGATGAAAATAAGTGACACTTTTCAAAAGCATTATTTTATATTCTTAATCAATTATTCCAATCTTCAAAATATTATATATATATATATATATATATATATATATATATATATATATATATATATATATATATATCCTAATAATATTTTGTATTGTGCATCACATCATTGTCATGTTATCGCGCATGTTACATTCATATGCATATTTGCATTGCATGCTACACTCAAATGTAAATGTTACAGTTTCAACATTGTTCTAAAGGGAGCGAGCATCTTAGTTATATTTTCTAGGGATTGACAACACTATTACATTATTTTCAAATCGTTCTCTGCATGCAGTCCCCCCAGCGGCATGGATTCGGTGATTCTGTGCTGCTCATTCAGCTATAATGGCACTTTTAAGTCGTTTTAATGTGGTGTCTAGCACATTAAGGTGACCAATCAGCTTTCGGTAATCTCAGCTCTTCCTGGAGACACCAGCCAGCAGCTGAAGCCGGGAGGGGGCTGTCTCATTGTGACACCTGGAGAAGCATATCCCCAAAATAAGACAAGTGTGGTTTCTGTCATCTTCCATTTCAGAGAGATGTCCTCTCTATCTCTCTGTTTCCTTCTATAAGCTACTAACATTTAGGTTTGGGACTCTGCAAACTTATAATACCTCCGCCGCACATCTGTTTCTCACATGGGAGCTTCGGCGCCTGTCTCTCACCCGGAGAGTTTGTCGGTAATCCCCATGAGTAAAGTTCAGAGTGAGCTGACAGCACTAAAAAATAGATAAATAAGGATTTTCATTTTTCACCCTGTAATGGAAAATTGCACATAACATTTCTCACTCAGCATTTATCCTAATAGCAGCTGCAAATCCATATCCCCTAATTTCACAAAATCACTTCAGTGTAGAGAAAAGAGCATTTTTTGCAGGTAGGAAACACAGTTTGTTAAACCTTTTTCTTACTCTTGTTTCCCCCTTACAATTCATGCTGGTGAAATCAATATAAAAACATTTTAAATACACTTTACATAACATGTTCTATCAGATTGCTTTTTTCCCCCCTGGAAAATGACTGTCACTCACAGATGTCTTGCTGATTCTAGAAAGAGAGGGGACAAAAGGTAGAAGTATAGCATATTAAACCAAACAAAACGACAACAAACCTCAGTCATAAGTGAGCTCAGAAACTTCTATCAGTCAGTGGAGAAAGTGAGTAATGTCTTGCATTAAGTTTGTTGTTTATTCTTGGCCGGAAGCAGTGAAATAACCCTATTAAATCAAGTAGTCGCCCTGCCATTAATCTCAATGCAGCTGACTAGTTCCTCAAAGCTAATGGGGTTTAGAATTTGCATCAGGCAAGTTTACCCACAAAGCTTTGCCTAAGAGGATTTTAGTCCATACAGAGGGCTTATTGTCACACTTGTTCATGGACGTGGATTAAATATACTAGGACTAGTGCCCTATGCTAACTCCAAATGCGGGTGCACCAGCTGTCTTTCATTTCTGACGGCTGCTACTGGCTAGTATAGAAAATGACCTTCACTAATGTGGTTGTGGGGCGGCTAAAGATTGCAACAAACCCCTTAAGTGTAGAGAACCCTATTTTATAACTGTAGGTAAAGTTATCCCTATGGGCTAATCAAGTTGCTGTGTTCTCTATTGGCATTTTACCCTTGAGAAAAGCGTTTAACCCCAGGGAGTGTTCCCAGTCTTTTTTGGGGGCCATTTTCCAGGACATTTTCAATTTTACTACGACATGATAAGTCTTTAAAAGGCGTACACTTTATTGCCATGACTTAAATAGATTTTTTTTTAATTTTTTATATGAGCTCTTAATCATACATTATCACTGTGGAAGCTTGTTTCTGCCACAGAATTAAAAGAAAAGAAAAGTTAATTACAACTTTTTATCTTCTCACAATTGAAAGTTATAAAGTCAGAATTGTGAGATATAAACTTTAAAAATTAAGAATTGTATGTTTATATTATGCAATTCTGACTTTATAACACAATTTCGAGTTTATATTATGTAATACTGAGTTTATAACTTACAATTCTGACTTTATATCACAACTGTGAGTTTGTGTCATGCAATTCTTACTTTAAAACACAATTGCAACTTTGCGATTCTGACTTTATAACTTTCCCTTTTGAGCAACTGCTGCAAGTGGCAACACAAGACTATCATCAATCAAAATAGCCTACTTTCATTTGTCAAAACCAGAATTCCCGCACTTTCTGCAAGCAGCGATACTTGTTTGGGCGACTGAGAAACTTTTTGTACTCGGCTAAAGAAAAACTGAAGAACTCTGAAGAACTTCAACAAGTGTACTAGGTTGCTTTGGACAAAATAAACAACAAAAATATTGTTATTGTAACAAAAATGGTAGAATTTCATTTTACAGAGTCCTGTTCCCCATGTACATACTACTTATTATAGCAATTGCAATAACTGTGTAATAACCCAGATCTACACCTTAACCTTATCTTAACCAAGGCAGTTTGCTTATATTACCCAGTACTTTCATAGGAAAGTGCACTGTAAGTGCACGTATTGTAAAATAACAGGCAAAACAAAACATATGCATCAACATTACTAACACTTTATCTGGTATTAAAACATGACTCATAATAAATAAAATAATAGTGCCATTTACTTGCATGAATTAATTTATTAAAGCAATTCTGCAAATCAGTTAACATTGCAAAACAGCAAAACATTGTCAACCTTGCATGTCAGTTTTAATTCTTTTTTTAGATAAGAATTTGACAGGAGTCATAGTAATCTATTTAGCTTCTGATAAAATATATTGAATGCATTTAATACTATATTATAACTAATATTAAATGTATTAGTGAACAGTGTATACAATTTCATGACAGAACAACATGTATAGAACTATGTTATGTCAGATGTTCACTGTTAGAGGGTCTGATGTTTAGTACTCTAGGCACCCTTAAATATTCTCTCACTCTCTCCGTGCCTCTCTTGGATTTCTTTCTTTTCATCTTTGCAATGTCTCATCATGGTGAATACCAGCTCAGTGTTGTCAACTTAGCTTTTTCATTTGAATAAGCCTCTTTCTGCAGGAACCTGTCTGCTCTGTTTCACTGAGGCTAAATCAGCTTTAGCGGCTAAATATAAAAATGTTTCCTGAGCATTAATTCTTTAATATTTATCAGCGAAAAAAGGTGCTTGAAACTCTGCTTCAGCCTCGCTAGCAGTTCAGAGAGAATGACAAGCTGCACATAAGCTTCGATGCCTCAGTTGATCCTAAAAACTCAAACTGTTGGATGTGTGTAGCATGAAAATGTTATGGTATTATTAAAAAAAGAAATTCAAACTCTCCTGAAAACATAGAACGTATACAAATACAAAGAAGAAGAAAAACATAATCAAGAAGGGTAAAAAAGATAACAGCTGAGAGCAACTTGTTCAATGCCAGATATTAAAAAAATTAAAAATACTGAACAAGAAGTGAAAGCATAGGTAACTTTAAGGTTGAACTACACACTGAATGATTTTCCACTATAATGTTGCAGATGGATCTGCAAAACTCAACACTTTCTCAGAACCAGAAAGGTTTGTTAACTAAAATAACGTCTCGGGATGTCGCAGATGCATTGAGATCACTACTGGGAGCCCCTATCAGCTTCAAGATAGGGAAGATAGAGAATGGGCCAATGGCTATTGGCGTGCGAGATTTGTATCTTGCGCTCCGCCCCGCAACGTGGGTATAAATCCGGAAACAGATGCAATGCACATTTGTTTTTCACTGAGGAGCCAAACTAGTGATTCGGCCGCGCAGTGATGGTACAGCAACTAGAGAATACACATCTGAGACCGCCATGGGGGTCACAACATATGGAACCCACCCTAACACAAGTTCCACCAATGCATATGAGTGACCAATGTGCTTCGCCACGTCTGACTGCCACAGGTTGCAGAGGACTCAACAGGGTTCGCCGTGCTGGGGAACTCAACTAGTGCGTATAAGATTACGTATCCAGTTCAGGAGGAGGGAAATGGCACAGCAAGCCAACACAAGAATGGACACTTCAGTTCACTTCAGTCTTGGATTTCACATAGTGGTATCCACTATCCAGTGGGCCATCCTCAGATTGGAGACAGCCCTTCCCTTCTGCTGGCCTCCGTAACAGACAAAGAGCTGCTCTGAGGTCTTGAAGCTTTGCGTTCTGTCCATGTAAGTCCACAGGGCACGAACGGGGCAGAGAAAAGCTAGGGCAGGGTCTGCCTCCTCCGAAGGCAGCGCTTGCAGGTTCACCACCTGGTCCCGGAAGGGAGTGGTGGGAACATTGGGCACATATTCGGGCTGGGATCTCAGGATTACATGAAAGTTACCCGCCTCGAAATCCAGGCATGATTCGTCGAGTGCCTGCGTGAAGGTGAAAATGTCGTCGAGTGAAAATGCCTGCAGGTCGAGTGAAAATGTCGAGTGAAAATGCCGAGTGAAAAACGTCGAGTGAAAATGCCTGCAGGTCAGTGCAGTCAGGAGGCCAATGCAGTCTAATGGAGGCTAATGCAGTCAGGAGTACTGTCTTCCAATATAGGATTTTTAACTCTGCTGGCTGCAAAGAGGCGCTCTCTGCAGTTGCATCTAGCACCAGAGACGAGTCCCAAGAGGGTATAGAGTGAGGGCGAGGGCGATTTAGGGCGTTTTCACACCTACCTTGTTTGGTCCAGATTTTCCGACTTTTCAGTTTGGTCCGAATCAAAATTAAAGTTGTGAAACCTCCCCCGGACCATAGTCCAGACCAAACAGACAAATTTTGTTCAGACAAAAAGAGGTAGTCTCGGTCCGGACCAAACTGAACAAGGGTTTGGTTCATTTCTTGTGTGAAATAATTTTCTGTATAGTTCGGACTTTCAGACCATTTACAGAAAGTTCTGGTGACAGGATTTGTGAAAAAACAGGTTAAACTCACAGCACATGCAGTGATGGAGGGCGCAGGATTTAAAACAGAACCGCTTGTGTAGTTAGCTCGCGTGAACAGTGTGCTTTGTTTGACTATTTATTTTCAAGCTTTATATATATATATATATATGTCCCAATGTCTTTGACATACACACCGGGTGCACTTTTCATAATCAATATAGCCTAGATGAAATTTAATAATAACATTATAATATTTAAACATAACTAAGAAAATACATTGTTTAATGGCTAAAGTAGCCTAATAGTCTTCTCCTACTTTCCTGTTGGCGCCGATAAAATGTTTGCACAATGAGGACGTTCATTTGGTGAATATGCCATAGTAATGCCATAATATTAACAGTATTGTCAACGATATGTGTCTTCTGTTTATTCATTCTTGTCAAAGTTACCCGCTGAATTGACAACACACTGACGTCAGACCCACGACCGCTAACAAACCAATCAATGTTAAGATGCAGCCCAGATAGATGATGATGACAGGACGCAAGTGCCTCATGTAAAGTTCTTAAGTGCGCTTGCATAACTGCAATGTGAAAGCAAACCAAAAATGACCAAATGGATACAATGTATCAAAACACAAACTTTGGTTTGGACCTTAGTGTGGACTTTCAGGTGTGAAAATGCCCTTAGTGGTTGTATATGGTTATGTATATATGGTTGTTTTTATGAATTCAATTAACTATGTAGCTAGTAGCTTATAATTTACTGGTAAATATTATAAACAAACATCACAGATAATGGCAGACAAAGATCAAAGCAGCTCTGGCATAAAGTCAATAACACTTTTATAAATGACTTACAGTTTCTTTACAGTAACTGATGTAAATAGCCCCTAAAGCACCGAAAAAAGGTACCGTGGGTACCAAAACCGAATTTCTGGTACCGGTACCAATACCCATTATAGTGAATGGTACCCAATCCTAATGATTATTACTGTCTTGTGTAGTGTCTCTCATGTGGTATTTTTTATTTTAATTTTTGATGTATGTTTTATGATAGAACCCGCAGTTAATGTCACCTCAGCTACCTTGTTTGGTGTCTACAGAGTTGTACTGAAAAGATTGTGTATATGTTGAAACCTGTGTAACATAGTAGTATCACAGGAATTTATAATAGTTTCTTCATCAGCAACCAACCCAGTTACATATGCAAACAATCTGCTTAAGACAAAGGATCGTAAAACTTTCCCTCAGAAAGATTGATGTGCGTGGGGACCCCACCGGGCCCCATGGGCGCCAGCAGGCCTCAACCACAGCCTGTTATGTCTTCATCCTCTGCGCAGAGAGAGAGAACTCTTCCAAAAGAGTCTGAAATTTCATAATTCTCTGATGGAATATATATACATACCGATCAGGCATTATATATACATTAAGTAAAGCTTTCACCACTACCTTCCATAATACCTTCTTCCTTTGAAACAGTCAACATTTTCAAAGGCAACACACTAAGCCAGGAGCAGCAGTGATGGGAGAGAGACATTAAAGGCTTCTAAGGATAAGCAGAGGTAAATTCTGCCCTCCTCCCCCTGCCCTTCCCAGCATGCCTGTGGTGGGTGGGTTGGGTCTGTTATGTCCCTTCTTTCTGTGACGGTGTCTGGCTGCACGGTTTGACTGCAGCCCACGCTGCTGCTTCAGTGGAGGGTGTGGTGTCTGCCCACACAGGTGCTGGCCTGCCCACTAATCCTGCTCTCAGCGGTCAGTCTCAGACATGATAAGGGTCAAACAGAGACTTGGCCCGGCCGTGCAGTTCTGTGCCGGGGAGAACCAGGGAAGTGTGCTGGCTTTGCGCCCTTCTGTCACGTTCAAAAAGAGGCAGACCACGTGAGGTTTAGAAACAGACTGAGGTTTTTATGTGGGCTGTGTAAACATTCGAAAAACACGAGCATGCAAAAAAATGGATCATACTGAAATGAATGAATGAATGTTATAGAACTGGAGTGCTTTTTATACTATGAAAAAAGTATTAGAAAAAGCTCCCTTATTTTGTCTGCAATTAATATGCATCATAAACTAAG
Source organism: Pseudorasbora parva (assembly GCF_024679245.1). NCBI lineage: Eukaryota > Metazoa > Chordata > Actinopteri > Cypriniformes > Gobionidae > Pseudorasbora > Pseudorasbora parva. The sequence goes on along the minus strand of NC_090178.1, from coordinate 14,723,022 downwards.
TGCTCTGTTTCTATGGCAGCAATGAACATCTTACAGATATTAATTCTCTTCAGTGAATCTGGCAACACTTTTCCTAGAAGTTCAAATAACAAGGGCTGTGAACAAGTCAGCGAAGAGCTTGGGGGATGCCCTTTTGTGTACGGATTGAACCTGGCAAATTCAGTTTAGGTTCTGTTTTACACAACATTGGGTGATTTGCGAGTGTGTCACAAAGTCTTTACAACTGCATGGCCAAAAGACTTGTATCTTAAAAAAGAGAATTGTATTTAAGTGTACAAACTTAACTAGTCATATTTGTATAGCAGAATGAATATTTACATGTTTTCCATACTTGCACATTCACAAAACCATAAATAACGATATGATGTGATCAGAAATCATCATAAAAGACCTCCAAAGGTGCCATAAGTTGATATTACAATGTACAGACTGTTGTTATTAATATGAATACAAGGAAGCCAATACAAAACTAAGCAACACAATGGGATTGAGATCCTGCTTATTCTAGTCTAGTCATATGTTGGAAAAGTTTGCTTTGCCAAATGTGCCCACAAAGATAGAAAACCCTTTGAAAAACCTACAACAGCTTCAGAAATGGACAAACTATAGCTGGTCAGATTGTAGTCCTAAAACACAAAAAAGAAAAGAAGATATGTTGTACTTGTTTAAACTTGGTGGTGATGGTGGTGGTGGTGCGGTTTATCTGTAAAATAAGGTCTACGACTGCATTCCAAATCGTCCCCTATACACTTATTTAAGCTACTATTCACTACACTCTTAGAAGAAAAGGTTCTATATAGAACCCTAAAAGGTTCTATCGGCGCTACGTAGTTGTAACACCCCTAAAAGGTTCACTGCAAAAAATGCTTTTCTTACTTAGTATTTTTGTCTTGTTTCTAGTACAAACATCTGAACATTCTTAAAACAAGAAGTATTTACTAGACAAGCAAAAGTAATTGTCTTATTTTGGGGAAAAATAACTCAAAATTAAGAGAGTTTTTGCTAAGATAAGAAATGCATTTTTTTTTTGTGCAGTGTTCTATATAGAACCCTTTTTAAGCGCCAAAAGGGTTCTTTCTTGTCATTATAGAACCCTTTTAGCATAAAAGGGTCTTTGGAGCATTTTTTTTTTATGTTTTAAAAAAAGTATCTTATATGCTCACCAAGGCTACAGCATTTTACCAACAATACAGCAATACAATAATATTGTGAAATATTCTTACAATTTAAAATTCTATTTTAATATATTTTAAAGATGTAATATTTATGTGATGACAAAGCTGAATTTTCAGCACCCTCACTCCAGTCTTCAGCGATCCTTCAGAAATCATTCTAATATGATGCTCAAGAAACTTTCCCATTATCATGAAAGTGCATAAAAATGCATTGTTTATAATTTTTGTAGATTTTTGTTTGTGTGTGAAAAATACAATGTTCAAAAGAACAGTTTTTATTTTATATATATATATATATATATATATATATATATATATATATATATATATATATATATATATATATATATATATATATATATATATATTTTTTTTTTTTTTGTAATGAATAGTCTTTTGACAAATTTATTGCAACCTTGATGAAACTTTTTAACCAATGGAGTAAGATATCAATTACCTGGATTTATGTGTTAGTGAATTGGACAACCATTAAATCACAAATTGTGGCATGATGAATAAACAGATCTTTAATATCTAAAAAAACTGAAAGCTACTACTTTTTTCTAGTAAACAAAATAAAATAGGTACATTTGAAAAACATGTTTCTCCACCACCAGTGCAACAATAATAGTGTCATCTCACTAAACAAAATTGAAATTTCACCATCCAAAAATCACATTCTATCTAGACATTTGCTGACATGAGATAAGAGGTGATGTTCTTCAGGGGTCCAGACACCACTGGGGTCTAAACATGCTCAGAGATGATCAAAGCTCTTGTCAAGCTGAATGACAGATGGGGATTTAAATGGTTCTACTACTAGATAATATATAATGGACACCACATTAAAACACGGCAATAGCCTGTTGTCATGCTGTGGAGGGTTCATTTTAAGCAGTTGGTGACTCAATGAGTCGGGGCCGCTCTCAAATTGCCCTCAATTTCAACAGCTCGGTGTAGACGGAACACGGCTGTAGTTAGTTCATGCTGCTGACATGCATATTAAAGGATCCCTTTCACCCAAATGAGTCTGTAAACAAGATGTGAGGGCAGCACTGGCAACACAACTCGCAGGAATAAGTGTCAAGGAGCAGTTATTGTGTTATTTAGAGCATCATAAAGTGCAGGGCTATTGATTTGAGAGGCAAAGCAGCTCTCTGGTTATTTCTGTCATTGCTGAATCATTAAACTGATATATTATGCACTATGCTCTTCCCTCTGCCACCCTGTCTGTTTCCAACAACATCAGTCCAACACATTTCCAATAATACTTTGCTCCCTTTTATTCCTTGGATTTCACCATTAACCTCTCCGATTTGTCACCTCCAACTTTTTCTAAGGCCACGTGTACACCTGGTATTAACATCAGTTTTGTTAAAACTGTCTTAAGAAGTAGTCTGACAGGTTGGAGCATTGTTTTTTTGAGAAACGAGTAGGTGAATTTAGCATGTTTCCTACATGTTTGCAAGCATATTAAGGTATTTTTCTGCTTTAGTAAAGTGAAAAACGTATAAACTGCACCTTTAAATGTAGAAAACGTAAAGAGATCATCATAAACTGTGCAGTGCATGAAAAACACGAGTGTCACCAGAACCAAATGGCCTGTGTTTACATAGATTCAGAGCTGTTAATTCTCAATAAATCTATGCAGCTTTTTGGAGCCGGATCCCAGCACAGAAGCTGGCAAGCTCTCCTGAGCTGTTATGGCGCTGAACCAAACAGTGCGGCTTAGGGTGAACCCCCCCCCCCCCCCACACACACACACACACACACACACACCCCACCCCCTTCCCAGCCTTTCTCTAAAGAACATAGGGTCTGCAAATATGATTTGATACACATTGCTTCATGCTACCCATAAGTCATCTTGAGGAATAAAAGATATGAGAGGTGAGCAAAAAGTGATCAGCATGGGTATGAACATGTGTAAGTAGGAGGGATAGATAAACTAAATGGCTCCTCTATTAAAGGGGTCATATAATGGTACATGCACTTTTACAAGTTGATTGTATAGAAATGTGTGTTGGCAGTGCCTGTACACAACCATCCTATAATGATAAAAATCCATCCAGTTTTTTTTTTATCTTACATGTTTTCCCATCTCAATTCAAACCATTTGACTGTGTGACATCACACGGTCGGACACCCCTCCCGGGATTGTTGATTGACAGGAGCGGTTCATCTCAGACCCGCCCTGAGCGAGCTCATCACAGTCCGCCCTTGTGGATACGCTGGAGCAGAATGGCGTCTAAACGATTGTGGTGTTCTGTTCTTGGGTGTAATAACGAACACAGCAGTCATGTTGATGTTCCTAAATCCAAACCGCTAAAGAGTTTTCACGCAGATGCAGAGTTTTGTTCTCAAAGGGAATATTCCCTCGATCAACGTCAATGCTTTCATGTTTGCGCCGCGCGAATCATTTTATAAATGAGGGTCAGTAAAGCAGGTTTTGCTAAGAAGCTGCTCCTGAAAAAAAAAGATTGGTACCTACTATTTGTGTTCCTGCTGCTCCTCTAGAAGAAGTGAGTGTAACGTTTGAAACATGTACACGGTTCTCCATGAATGTGGCTAAATTATGCGGCTAATTATACTTAAAGGGATAGTTCACCCCAAAATAAAATAAAAAATATGTCATGACTTGTGGAACACAGAAGATATTTGGAAATGTAGCAATCTCTCTCTCTCTCTCTCTCTCTCTCTCTCTCTCTCTCTCTCTCTCTCCCTCTCTCTCTCTCTCTCTCTCTCTCTCTCTCTCTCTCTCTCTCTCTCTCTCTCTCTCTCTCTCTCTCTCTCTCTCTCTATCCATCCATCCATCCATCCATCCATCCATCCATCCATCCATCCATCCATCCATCCATCCCTGTTTACTTCCATTTGAAAAATGACCTGTATCTTTAATGTAATAACTTAATAGTTAAGGCCACCTAATATAAAGTGGGACCAACTAGATTAACATCTATCCCAGAGGTCTTCAACCCTGCTCCTGGGGACCCACTGTCCTGCAAAGTTTATTTTCAACCTGCTTCAGCACACCTGCCTGTGTATTTTCAACAAGTGATCCTGAAGATCTTGATTAACTTCACCTGTCTTTAGTTAGGGTTGCATCTAAACTCTGCAGGACAGTGTCCCCAGGAGCAGGGTTGAAGACCTCTGCGATGTACTATTCAAAATATTTTGTTTAAAACTGATTAAAATACATTTTTCATGAAGTTGTACAGTAGTGGTCAAAAGAGTATTTTTTTTTACATCTTCACCTTCACGTGTGTGTGTGTGTGTGTGTGTGTGTGTGTGTGTGTGTGTGTGTGTGTGTGTGTGTGTGTGTGTGTGTGTGTGTGTGTGTGTGTGTGTGTGTGTGTTACAGCCTGGTCACACCAACAATGGGAACTAAAGATAACTATAATTATAATGATATTAGCATCTACATTAACAGATGATAATGTTCTGTTTATTATAAGCATTTGCTGCAGTTTTGTTGCCTGCCATTTTAAATGTTCTTTCAAGCAGGATGGATTCTAATTCCAAATGTTGCAAATACATATGTTGTTAATTGTTCATGAGCTGAAAAAATATACATATATATTGTTCCTTTGTGTCATTATCGTTATAATTGTGGTGTGACCTTCCCTATTCTTATTCAAAAATGTGACCTGAGCCATACAGATATTAATATTGAGGAGGGTACACTTCTGAGTTGAGCCAATCATCAACCACCTAGCAATCTAAAAAATTTAATTAAAAAACACCCAGAACACCATAGCAACCCCACAACATAACACACAATTTTTTTATGTATTTAAATTATACAATACATAAAAGCATAAATGAGTTAGAGGTCAAAACAACAAAGTGCTGGAATGCTAAAATCAATTAGTACTTAAGAGTTCTCCATTTATGAACTGCATTTGAGTTGAGTGATTTTTTTATTTTTTTACTGACAAAATCTCTCAACTGTTCTTATTTGCTCAAGCGCTTGGTAAAAGATGAGATCTTAGCACCAAAGTTCAAACAACTTATGCTCCGTGTTTCACTCCATTTCACAAATGCGAGTTAAGAGCTACTTAATTAAAGATGCTATCTACTTTCAGTTTCACACACACCACATAAAAGGAGGTGTGTGTGTATTGCCAGAGAAAAAGCGGGAGAGCGGAGAGGGTACGGATCGATACGAGAGGGAGTCCAGGCTGTCACTCAGCCTCGTCTCCCCGAGGGAGGCCGTGAGAGATCGAACACATAGATAAACATCTCATGGAAATGGAGTCAGTCCTCACCCAGTTTCCAACACTCTTCCTCCTCACAGATAGATGAATGAGAAAAACCAATGAACTAATGAATGAGTCAATGAACGAATAAAAGTAGATTGTGAGGATAAATGAATAACAGAAGAGTGTAATTGTCAGTTGGCCTTTCAGAGATGAATGAGGAGGTAATCCATCTAACTGATAAAATCCCAGTCCCCTCAGAGAGGCTGCCCATGGGTGAAATATTAGTCTGAAGCGCTTTCACGCATTGGCTTTTCGTGGTGAAAAATAGCATCGGTTTAAGTTACACAAATGTCAAGAAACAATTAGGTAAGCAAGATTATTTTGACACCTCATCTTTAAAAGTTTTAAACAAGCAACTGCAGGCATTGGATACTTTAAAAGTATTCAGTGATGAATTTTTAAATGTCCTTCTTCAGTCAAAATGAATTGTTGACATTCTGCACTGTATTTTGGGGATAAATGCAGCGGTTAGCTACTTTGATTAACTGTGGTGTTAGTTCATGAAATGAGGAGGCAAGTATTTTCTTGTATTGATACTTTAGGCTAATAAAATACTACTGTCACCTCTGTTTTGTGGTTTTGTAGATTATGTTTTCCTGTCTTTTATTTTGTACAATCCTCATAGTCATGTTCCTTTTTATCAAATCCGTTATCCCCACCATGTATTCCTGTCATGTGTCCCTTTTGCTTAATGTGTCATGTTTTGATTGGTTCCTTGTTTTATGTGTCAAGTTTTGATTGGTTCAATGTGTTCATTGGGGTTCTCGTTTAGTCATTAGTCTTTATGTATCCCTCATGTTACTATTGTTTCATTGTCTAGCTTGGTTTGTTTCCTGCAACCACTGATGGTGAGTTTTATGTTCATGTTCGTGTTCATATCCATGTTGATGTACATGTTGATGTTCATGGATCAAGTCAAGTCAAGTCAAGTCAAGTCAAGTCAAACCAAGTATATTTTTCCTTTGTATCTGTTCACATTAGGATTGAATAAATACTGCACATGCTTCAACTCTGCTCTGCTCAACTCTTCAACTGATGTCTATATACTATTTCAAATGTTTTGTTTAGGATTAAAATACATATTTTATTAAGTGACATATGCGGTAGTAGTTTGTCTTTTCTGACAAATAATTTTAAAGTCAGATAAATAACTTAACCAGGTTGAGTGCTTTGTTTTCCTTTATATTTAAAGTATTTGAAGGTCCCGTTCTTCGCGATTCCATCTTTCAAAATTTAGTTAGTGTGTAATGTTGCTGTTAGAGCATAGGCCTAAATAATACCTGTAAAATTATAAAGCTCAAAGTTCAATGCCAAGCAAGATATTTTATTTAACAGAAGTTCCTTTTCAAAGCCTACAGCGAACGGCCGGTTTGGACTACAGCAGGAAGTGCAGGGATGTAATGACATCACTAGAACCGTTTGTTGACTAACCCTCCGCCCACAAGAACACACAAAATAGGGGGCGTGGTCTTTTTGCTCTCCCACGTGGAGAAGAGCGCACATTCAATGCTTGCATCTCCCCATTATGATAAGAGGCGGGAACTTTCAGGGCAAAGTGCGCTAGCTGCTGTCCAATCACAACACGGGAAGCGCTGGCCCAATCAGAACTCGTTACGTATTTCTGAAGGAGGGACTTCATAGAACAAGGAAATCATCAGGCCGTTTTTAGGACAGAGAAAACAGTGCTGTACAGATAAGTAAATTGTGTGAAAAATACTCTTTTTTTTTATACACGCGAAACATGAACTCATGTTATATTGCACAATGTAAACATAATCAAAGCTTCGAAAACACGCGAAGAATGGGACCTTTAAAGCGGTGATGAATTGAGAAATCAACTTTCCCTTGAGCTTTTGATATATAAAAGGTCATGGTAATATAAGAACATCCTGTAGGTTTCAGAGCTGAAAACTTCCTTGTTGGTACAAGAAAAGCTTTTATAGACACCAGGCCCAGAAAGCGATCTTGTGCTTCATTGTTACGTCATTGCGGTACGAAACACGCCTCTACAGCATGTCTTTCAGTAGCCCAACCCACCGACTCATGGAGGTGATCGGCTCATGCTGGTCAACAACAATAAACATACAGAGGAAGATTTAAGGCTATTCCTGGTTGTGGAAGAACACAGTTGCAGCATAAGCTTCCTTCAGATCATAATATTAGGAATGTGTGGTTCAACTTTATTTTTAATGAAGTTCCAGCTCATGTGGGGAAGACCCGTATGTGTGTTCACTTCAATTCACTGCGGAATCGTTTGTAAAGAAATCTCCGGTCGATGCTGGATTTGGATCCGACAGTAGGAATGGTGCAACACACTTATGTCAGTAAAATATGTAGTAGTACTGCATGGTTATAGATCGTTTTTCTTATGTGTACGTGTCTAAGAGAACATACCTTTAGTATGAGCCAGGGCTCACAAAGCCTGGCAGGCCGATGAAGCTTATAATATTCCGTTCATGATCTGTCCTGTTGTCTCTCTCGACTTGGCATTTGAAGGGCGGTTCACGCTTTTATCAACCTATTGTGCGGGCTATGTGTAATATGAAAATAATAGTCCAATCAATCGCAGGTGGATGAGAAATAAATCATTGTGTTTGATTGATAAAGATGTTTACGAGCCCCATGATCTCTCCCTCATGTGAACTGAACTGACAGGGGAGCTGAAGCTCATTAAATATGCACATCTTATCCAATCCTAGTCGTGGGCGTTTACTTCTAAGTCTTCAGTGCAGCACACCCATCAAAACCGAGCGTTCAGGAGAGAGCCTCAAAACCAGTGTAGAAAATACCTTATTACTTATTGGTTATGATGTTTTTGCAGCTGTAACGAAAATCATTGGTGATCATAGCGTAATTATATCATTTTTTGTTGTTAATTTTTTTAGATTTATGTTGTCCATATATAATCCACTCGCGACTTATATTACAGGCTGGGCACAACAGACATTGCTCACCTGGGGCCTTGCTTTCATTTTCTGGCTGAGACTGCAATAATGATGATAAGCAGAGTAAGAAGCAGGACTCCAGCGATTAGCAGATAACACTTCCTCCTCCTTAGCTGCCTCTGTGGAAGACAGAATGTAAGAAGAAAAGGGTTTGAGATGTTATTGTACAATTAAAGATAGTTCACTCAAAAATAAAATGAGTCATAATTTACTCATTATCTGTTTAACTTGCCGTTTAACACAAAAGTTGTTTGGCAGGAAATTTTCCACAATGTGAATGCTCTAAAAAGGCTTTCATGCTCTAAAAAAGCACTATAAAAAGGTATTTAACACAACAACATGCATTAAATTCTAGGTCTTCTGAAGCCATGCATATATTGTTTAAAAATCGTTCCTGTTACTGTTGCTCCTTTGCAGTCTTATTTCTTGAATATGCATATATTCACATTCGTAGAGTTGGTGGAGATGCAAAGCTAAGATGTAGATTAGCATAGCATTTGTGTGTAATATTTGTTGTTATTATTTTTTTCACCGCTGACTTTCATTACAGCATAATGCTGTGTCGGTGTTCTGTTATATTGTGTTCAACAGAAGAAAGAAAGGCACAGGTTTGAAACAACACGAGTAAATTATTGCAATATTGAATGAACAATAACAATGAGCTACACTGTGTGAAAAAAGAAAAGAAAAAAGATTAATGGACTATGTTTTACTAGAAAATACAGTTTTTCTACATCAACATTTTCTGTTTAATTCATTTTTTTAGCTGCCGTTGCCCTTTTTTGTAAAATTCCTTAGTAAAACTTGTTTCTACACCAAATTTCTTTTGTGTACTCTCAAAATACAGAAAATACTAGTTAAATTAGTCACACAAATTATTGGTTGGAATTACTTAGAAACGCAGTCACGTAGGTTCCATGCAACTATATCGAGTAATTTGTACAAATAACAATTTAGATGTATTTTTGTGTTGTCGCAATATTGTCCTGTTTAACACTGTACACAAGCTGCTTTGAAACAATCGTCATTGTAAAAGTGCTATATAAATAACATTGATTGATTGATTGATTGATTGATTGATTGATTGATTGATTGATTGATTGATTGATTGATTGATTGATTGATTGATGAAGAAAAGAAATTCAAGTAAAACTGACAAAATCCCATTGACTAAACACACAATACATTTGAATTTGTCACTGTTATATAATATTTATGTGTGCAGTTTACTTATTGTTACGTTACATTTGTAAAAGCTCATTATGTGAGGTGTATACATTTATTGACTTAATTTACTTTATTAAATTAACTATTTGCTCTACAAAATGCACTCAAATAATTGAACAAACTACAGGTAAATTTAATTGAGAGCAGGAATTCTAAAAAAAAAAAATACAAAAACATGCATATATGAGTGCTTACAGCCTAAACATGCAGGCAACACACTTCTGCATAATGGTAACCACAAAATTCAAAAACATTACAGGAACTCCTCTAAATTTTAACATAACTGAACATTAAACACTAACATAAACTAACAACAGCTTTCTCTTTATCGAAAAACACATCAAATAACACTTTAATCCCTATATTTACTCTCCCAATGCAGTCCCTTGAAAAGCATGCTGAAATGACTATTGTCAGCTTTACTTAAGTGTTTGTTCAGTCAACTTAACACTGCTGAGTAAAACACACATGTTAATGTTAACATAACTAACTGGGCAATGGATCCATAGTTCCCTTTGCAAGGGACTGCATTAGGAGAGTAAATTTAGGGATTAAGTGTTATTTTATGTGGAAAAGATTAGTTTGTTAATGTTTAATGTTCAGTTACGTTGGACAGTTAGAGGAATATGTAAAAAAAATATATATATTTTTATTTTTTTTTATTTTGTGGTTACCATTATGCAGAGAGTTGAATTTATTTTGTTTATACAAGTGAATTATTATTTGTAAAAATTACTCAATATAGTTGTTTGGAACCCACTTGACACCAGCCTGGTCCTACCAGACTCTTGTACATTTCATTTGTACAGAGAGTCTGGCTATTCTCCTTTGACAAGCGTTAACTTCCTTGAAGGCAGGTACTGACCAGAATCCCTCTGGATCTGCCATAACCAATCGCTAACATTTGGACATGACATATGTCATGTGCAAATTAGTGCACAACATCAACGTTCTCAGCCACTCCCTCTGTTTGCTGATTAGACTGGTTAAAATTTGCCCAGAGAAAACCAGAGAATATACCGCAAACCCAGACGACAAACTGAAGGAAAATTGAAATTGAGCAGAAGTACGTTGGAAGGCGGAGCCAGGCTAACTAGGCTTTTTTGTTTTGTTGAAAAAAAGTAATTCCAACAATTATTTTTTTTGAGTGTATAACAAAATTTAATTTAGTTAAATGTAATATGTAGTTACATGAGTTTTAAGTAATGTGAACAAGGATTGTTTGAGTGAAACTAACAACAGTGAAAGTTTGTGAATCCAGATACTAGCCTGGATGCCAGCCGAACTCAGCCCCGCCCACAACATTTGAGCTCGGGCAGTTTGGTCTGGATTGATGTCTTTCCTTGTTCAGTTGAAACACGCTCCATAATTACAGCCCAATGGAGCAGTATTAAACTCATATTCTGACTAGAATTGACGAACGTCAGGCTATTCAGATACCATCCAGCTACTCTTAATGGACTAATAACAATAGCAAAACTTATGAGTAATATCACATAGATTTGCACAAAAAAAAAAAAAAAAAAAAAAAAATTCCATAGAAAACATTTTTTCTCGGTTGCGCACCACTCTTAAAATCAATAAATCAACAGTCATTACCCAGTACGAATGGCCCGTCAGGTACAAAAGGACCCGCATGGAATAAAAGAACAAAATTACACCATAATTTTCCAAACAGGTTCTCGCCACCGATGTAATACCACAATATGAAATGAAGGCGCTGCCATCAATTGACCTCTATAGGCTCTCTCCTCAATACAGAGACATGCTTTGAAAATGATTTCTCAAAGACAGAATTGAATTGTGGCCTAGAGTCAAGAGCTGTTGGACAAGCATAAGAGAGCCGCATTCTCCACCGTGCTCGAGTTCTGGCTGAACGGCGTTAGCAAAACCCATCTGGCTCTCTGATGCTCTTCGGCTCTGATAAGACGGCACGGCGGGAGGAGGCCCAGCTCTGTTTTCAAAAGAATTTTGGAAAATTGCCGAAAGTGTCATTTGGACTTTCAGTGTCTGAGACTTGAACCCCCCATGCATCTATTGCTTTGTCATGTCTAAGATTCAGGAACGTGCAGAGGGGGGAGCTTTGGGTGCTCGAGCCCCTGCCCTTTTTCAAAATAGCTCAAAAGTGCCCCTCTCAGACAAATATGAATGATAATATGTGTGGTCAATAAAACTAAACAAATTTGATTTATAATAACATGACAATGTGTACAACAGCAACGAACGGCTCAAAAGTCGGAAAATGTCTGTTTATTTTTTCTTATCAGTCGGTTGCCATGACGCGTTGCTATTGGTTGCGTGCGTTTTATAGGCTGATTTTCCACAGTCTAAGCGGACACGACTCTCAAGCCATATGGTTCTTTCAGAGAGCGTCTGTAATAGCTTTACGGAAAAAAAATAAACCAAACATTTTTTTCATCAATAATCAAAGCTAATGTGTCGATTTTATTAAAAATCTCTATTATATATTTTAAAATTTTACACAATTTATAAATGCCCGTTTGTCAGGTATAATAACGTTACATCAACCAATCGTGATCTGGCAAAACAAGTTAAAACAAATCGGTTGAAAATTGTATAAATCAAACTGCATCGCTGACAGGATGTTAACTGGCAAACAAAAAAGAACTGCACAAAACCATGCAGCACCAAAAGTCGCATTAATGGTAAGAAGTGTTACTTGTATTAATGTATATAGATACACTGTTTACTATTTGACGAAACTATCAAAGTTTTATTATGTGAAGTGTAGTCTGGCGAAATGGTGATGTGAAAGGACTTTATTATATTAGCATTTTTTTATAATTTTGCAGCATTATGAAAGAAGCCTCTTATGCTCATTGAGCCTGCGTTTATTTGATCAAAACAGCAATATTGTCAAATATTATTAAAATAATGGTTTTCTATTTTAATATACTTTAAAATATAATTTATTCCTGTGATCAAAGCTGGATTTATCATCATTACGTCAGTCTTCAGTGTCACATGATCCTTCAGAAATCATTCTAAAATTATGATTTAATGTCCATGTTGGAAACAGTTGAGTGTTATGTTAAACCTGCTATGATACTCTTTTCAAGATTTTTTGAATATTAAAAAGTTAAAAAGAACATCATGTAATAATATATCACAATATTAGGCTACTACTCTTTTTTTCTGTATTTTTGATTAAATAAATGCAGGCTTGATGATCATAAGAGATTTATTGCAAAAACATAGTATCCAAACTTTACACACACACACACACACACACACACACACACACACACACACACACACACACACACACACACACACACACACACACACACACACACACACACACACACACACACACACACACACACACACACACACACACACACGCATATATATATATCTGAAGAACTCTGCATGTCCATGCTAAGATCCAGTTCAGAACCACTGCAACCAACAAGTGAGGGAAAAATAAACAACAGTGAATAGAATTTGCTTGCTGAGTGCGGTTTAAATAAATGTTTTTTTTTTTTTTTTTTTTTTTTTTCTTCGACACCGCAGGCGGCTCCGACGTTTTGGAGCGCGGATTCTATGTTGTTTTGAAATACTTTCCCTTTTTTTTTTTTTGACAAAGCCAGAAAGAGCACCAGTTGTAGACCACAGCTAGGCTGGATTCTTTAAATCCTGACGTGCTTCAAAGCGCGAAGAGCAATTCATCTTCTTATCTGAGACTGGAAACAGGCTTTCTATGTGGAAGTGTGCATGTGGGGGGAGGGAGGGAGGGAAGGAGGCAAAAAAAAAAAAAACTGCTGTCGAGTAATTTTCCGTTTAAACGTTCCACTCCACAACAATTTGCATAAGCAGCCCTGCGTCTGTGATAAGAAGATTGGTAATTTTCAAAGGCTCTGTAGGGATTGGGAATTAAAAGCCTCTCTCTGCTATCTCCTCTCTTGCAGCTGGTCACCACAGATTCCCTCGCTTCTTTCTTACATTTCTCCAAAACCGCGCCTTATAAACTTTCTCTCTCTCTCCCCCCTTCGTTCGCTCTATCACTCAGCATACAGTGTCTCTCCGCTGATTTTCACTCTGCGTTATCCCAGGCCTGCTCTGTCATTCAGAGAAAACAGGAAAATAAATCAGGTAAAAAGGGAACAAAAAAAGCTTTAGGTGACAATACAACTGTTGCACCATTTCGGAGCTGATGCTGCGGTGGGGAGGCGAGGTGGATATGGAGAGTGCAGACGTTCACAGAGTGAGAAAGAAAAAGGGAAAATGACTTAGGGATAAAAGGAAAGCTGATGGAGTGAAGTGCCGGTGAGAGAAGAGAAAAGGAAAAGGGAAATGAATTTTTCTCCCTCTCCATGTACCCAATTTAGCCAAGCTCCTGTAGAAGCACTAAAACTAAAGCACCTTGATATTGAAAAAGTTAGGGTAGTCCTATAAATGATTAAACTACTGTATGAATATGTGCTGACAAGTTCATTAAAAACTTTTATGTAGTTCTTAAAGATTTAAACTGATTTAAATTAACACAAATGTAAATCGCATTTGATACTAATGTCATTATACTGTTATCATTTATAATGTTTTTGAGTCTGATGCTCATCAATGTTGCATTTATTTGATCAAAAATAGCAACAATGTGAAATATTATTACAATTAAAAATAACTGTTCCCTTTCGGGGAACTCGAGCTGCGTCGAAACGCTGTGAGAACGCCTCTGCGTTAATGCGTCGTGAAGCACACCTAGAACCATTCCATCGGAAGATCGATCGATCGTCGGCGTGATGACGTCATCGACCAGAAGCTATAAAGCGTCCGTGAAAACAAACAGGAACTAGCTTCTGTGCCTTCAGTAAGCGATCTGTGTGAACCTGTCTGTCTATTTGGTGTTTTTGTCTGTCAGTAGATAGAATTTTCCACCTTTTGTTAAATATTCCTTATATATTAACAAAAAAGAGAAAAAATAGATCGAAATGGCGAGTTAAAAGCAGTTCAAGAGGTGTGTTCATCCCTGCCCACGCTACATCACGGGTGGGGATACACACGCTCTTTGTGTTGCCTGCTTGGGAGCGCAGCATGCCCAGGCAGCCCTCGAGGGGGCTGCTTGTGAGCATTGTGAACAGCTTCCTCTGAGAACGCTGCGCTCCCGCTGGGCACTCTTCGAGGAGGGTGCCTCGGCTCATGTTCCCCGCGGCTCAGGTCCCGCTGCTGCTGAGGCAGAGCGGAGGCTTCAGTCGTGGGGTTCACAATTGGACCTTGCAGAGGGGTTTGAGACGGGCGCTGCCTTATCTCTGCCCTCACCTGCACCGTCCAGCGGCTCTTCTCGGGGCTTGGAAGCACGCGCTGCGGTTTCTTTCCCCCTGAGAGGTGGACGTTGAGAGCATCGCGACTGAAGATTCGCCACTTCAGTCCCCTGCTAGCGAGGAGTTAGTTTAGGTTCTAACGAGAGCGGTGGCCAGGTTAAATATTGACTGGCCCACCGAGAGATCTGAGGCAGGAAAAAAGAGAACTAGCAAGCAAGATGAAAGATTCCTGCCATCTCGTGCATCAGAACCTCAACGTCGGGGCCTGCCGTTCTTCCACGATCTGCACACCGAGGTGGCTAGATCGTGGAAGAGACTGGCTTGATATAGAGTTTTCAGCCCTCAGACATCCGTCTATAGTAACATTGTAGGGCTGAAACTGTACGGTTATGGGGCGATGCCAAAGGTTGTAGAGGATGCCTTCCTCGGCATCGTCCCTGAAGGCCCCGACTTTGCCCACTAAACCTCTAAAAACAACGTCGGCATTGGTGGGCAAAGCGTACTCGGCAGCAGGTCAGGCTGCTGCGTGCCTGCATACGATGGCTATAATGCAGGCATATCAAGCCGACCTGCTCAGGGACTTGGACGGTCGTGATGAAGTGGGGGGTGAAATTATCAACGAACTGAGACAGTCAGCCGATCTCGCTCTCTGGGCCACTAAGGAGACGGCCAGATGTGTTGGCCGCTCTATGGCAGCCTTGGTGGCCACGGAGAGGCATTTATGGTTAAACCCCACTGAAATCAAGGAGAGGGAGAAGAGCTTCCTGCTCGATGCGCCGCTGTCTCCTGCGGGCCTCTTCGGTGACGCAGACCATACTGTCACCGAGAGGTTCCAGGAGTCCAAGCCGAGTACGAGCACCTCGCACAGGGCGCAACAGAAGCAGAGCGTCGCTACCCGAACTCCCCCTCAGCGCGGGGACGAGGGGCGGCGCTCTCAGGCGAGGTCTTCGAGGGGCAGGGCTGATCTGAGGACAGTCCTGATCGCCAAGAAGGCCTCGTCAAAGCGTTCCTGACGCCAGAAGCATCAGGACGCTGAGGGTGGTTCCCCCCGCAGGAAAACATTTTTTACCCCTGCCTACGGTACCCGTTTCCCTGCGGCGCGCTCTGGGGGCTGCGCTGCCAACCCCGCCGCAATGCCGGGGCGTAGTCGGTCTCCGCGGGCCACCCGAGGGTTCCTCCTCCCGGCAGGGAGTCTGGGTTTTACAGCCGTTACTTCATCGTGCCAAAGAAGGATGGGGGGTTGCACCCGATATTAGATCTGCGCCTATTAAATCGCTCAGTGGCCAAGCTCAAGATCAAGATGCTCACACTCAGACAGATTGTATCGCAGATCAAATCTGAGGATTGGTTTGTCACCATAGACCTCAAAAAAGCGTACTTCCATGTCTCCATCCTTCCACATCACAGGAAGTTTCTGAGGTTTGCCTTCGGGGGAGAGGCATACCAATATCGAGTACTTCCTTTCGGTCTAGCACTGTCACCCCGCACATTCACCAAGTGTGTGGATGCAGCTCTGGCGCCGTTGCGTCTGCCCATACTGAATTATATCGACGATTGGTTGATCCTAGCTCATACCGAACAGATGGCAGTTCAGCATCGAGATGCTGTTCTCGCGCTCATGTCGAAATTGGGGTTGAGACTGAACGCCAAGAGGAGTGTGCTTTCTCCGGCTCAGAGAACCACTTTTTTAGGCGTGAACTGGGATTCGGTAATTATGCGGGCGCAATTATCGCCAACACGCATAGCATCGATCCTGGCAGCAGTCAAAGAACCGAAGCTAGACCGTGCCGTCACTGTGAAACAGTTCCAGAAATTGTTAGGTCTCATGGCAGCAGCGTCCAACGTGATACCTTTTGGCCTGCTGAACATGAGGCCGCTACAGTGGTGGCTCAGAACAAAAGGGTTCTCCCCGAGGGTCATGTGGAAAATCCCTGGGTTTCTGTCCCAGGGACCCGTGTTGGGGGCTCATGTTTGTCGCGTAACGTTAATGACAGATGCTTCCCTCACGAGGTGGGGTGCGACCATGAGTGCCCATTCATCCCAGGGTCTATGGCAGGAACACCAGCGGCTATGGCACATAAATCGGCTAGAGATGCTCGCTGTGTTTCTTGCATTGAAACAGTTTCTGCCCGACCTCAGGGGCCATCATGTATTAGTCAGGACAGACAACACATCGGTGGTCGCCTATATAAATCACCAGGGGGGGTCTGAGGTCCCGTCCCTTATACAAACTGGCACGTCAGATCCTCCTGTGGGCCCAAGGGAAACTGCTGTCCATCAGAGCAGTCTACATCCCAGGGGTCCTAAATCAGGAAGCGGACATCCTGTCGAGGCAGGGGCAGAGGCCCGGGGAATGGAGAGTCCCCCCCTGAGGTGGTGGAGCTCCTATGGCAAAAATATGGGAAAGCAGAGATAGACCTGTTTGCTTCGGCAGAGAATTCTCACTGTCCTCAGTGGTTCTCTCTGTCACTCTGTCATGGTACAGGAGTGGCCGAGGCTGCCCCTGTACGCATTTCCCCCGATTGTCCTGCTTCCAGGAGTTCTGGAGAGGGTACGCCGGGGCAGGGCCCAGGTACTTCTAGTGGCTCCGTACTGGCCGACCAGAGTATGGTTTTCGGACCTGATATCTCTCCTGGAAGGCTCTCCGATGGAGAATCCGACCAGGAGGGATCTTCTCTCTCAGGCGGGCGGGAGAGTCCTGCATCCGCGCCCAGAGTTGTGGAAACTGTGGGCCTGGCCTCTGAGGGGAGGATGCATCGCCCGGCCATACTCCCGGCGTGCCCGTGATCACTTACTTCAGGCTTTTTCAGAAGCTAGTTCCTGTTTGTTTTCACGGATGCTTTATAGCTTCCGGTCGATGACGTCATCACGCCGACGATCGATCGATCTTCCGATGGAATGGTTCTACACGCGCTTCACGGCGCATTAACGCAGAGGCGTTCTCACAGCGTTTCGACGCAGCGTCTCGTTCCCTCAGGGAACTAGGGTTACATACGTAACCGAGACGTTTTCTATTTTCATATATTTTAAAATGTAATATATTCCTGTGATTCAAAACTATTATCACCATCCATTACTCCAGTATAGATTGTCACATGATCCTTCAGAATTCATTCTTATATGCTGATTTGGTGCTTAAGAAACATAAATTGGTCAGTATAGAACAAAAGTAGTCCAAGGAAGGAACAGCGGTGAACCAGCGACAGGTTCATGGGCGGCCAAGGCTCATTGATGCACGTGAGGAGCGAAGGCTGGCCGGTCAAAAAGAAGAGACACTGTAGCTTAGATTGCTCAAGAAGTTAATGTTGGTCCTGATAGAAAGCTGTCAGAATACACATTGTATTGCA
The DNA here is from genome assembly GCF_024679245.1 of Pseudorasbora parva. Lineage (NCBI taxonomy): Eukaryota > Metazoa > Chordata > Actinopteri > Cypriniformes > Gobionidae > Pseudorasbora > Pseudorasbora parva. The sequence continues at coordinate 14,704,784 of NC_090178.1, read as the reverse complement.
GTTCGTTGCGTAAGGGTCTGCATAGTCTCAGTCCAGTCAGCATGCCCATGCTGACCCCTGTCCACCGCCAAAAGATCCAACAGTGGGCACATGAGCATCAGAACTGGACCACGGAGCAATGGAAGAAGGTTGCTTGATATTATCAATACGATAATTGGCTAGTTTTGTCATTAATGTATTAAATTATTATTATTTTAAGGCTAGTATTATTAACAAATTCATATTAGGACCTACAATTAATTTTCCTAACCTAATTTCATAAGGAAATAACCACACATGGAACATCACCAACTTACAATATAAGGTGTTATGCCTGATTGGTGATAAATAAATTATATATAATTAATATATAAATGTATAATATTTGTATTCCTCGAATTCCTCCATTTAGTTTTTAGCAATTTTCCTAAATTAGTATGGTTTTTCACAGATTTAACATATGAAACACCACCAACATTCTGCTTGTAAAAGACTATATGAAGGCAAGTGCAATATATCGTTTCTACTGGACCAACTGATCATGTGACCACAAATGGATTTCCAGCCATGGAGAAAGGCGGAACATTTCTGCTAACCTCTGCACCAGGAACTCAACTAAATTAACCCCTGTAACAAACCCTGAACAATGCAGCAAATTTCACTTTAACCCATTTGAGTCACATATGGACATTCCATTTAAGAGAAAGAAAGATGGGAAAGAGAGAGAGTAATTTACCGAGAAACGTCTTTATAATGTCATAATAACACAGCGTGATGATTGCCGTCAGAATATTACTCTGCCTTTATCTCATCTGCTCAGAAAATTGAAGGTCCATAATATAAATTTTGTTTGCGCTGCCACTGCCTGGCTTGTAATCGGCTTACATGCAATTTACATAAAAATTCAGAATCCAAGTCTTCCTGATTATGATGTTTAAAAGACAAGACTGGAACTTGAGGTCCCCACTTTTTTCAGTTCAGCCTTTGGCAAATGTATGCCGTTCTTTCCCTTAGGCTGCTGTGCAAAAGTACATGAGCGCCAGTGTTGTGCAAGTTACTTCCAAACTGTATTATTATTATAGATTACTTATTACTGCTATTTAAAAGTAATTCTTTACATTACAATATTACTGTCTCAGAACTGTAATGTGTAACATTACTCCTGTATTACTTTTGAGTTACTTTCACCAAAATAACTACAGAAGTAGCTCTTAATATTCTAAAATGTAGGCAGAGAGCATTTTACATCCAATAGAAGGCGATATGATGAAGCATAATGACTGTGGGCTATCCAGGCTAACAATAGGGAACTGGCTCAAGACAATGCAAGAAATCATGATGGACAAAATCACAAACGATCCAAATCTGTTATAAGGATTGCAGAAGTAAAGATTATCTGGCAATATCTGGGAATAACTTAGGTCTGTTTATAGACACAACAGAACGGTGTTTAAACTCTGTTATGACAATATGCGCATTTGTTCTTTTCTTATTGTTGCGACAATAAGTTATTTATTGCAACAACCAAGTTATTTCGGTTTTAGACAAAGGTTGCATGTGACTGATTTATATTTAAATATTATCCTGTGTTCTTGTCCGTATCTGTGGTAAACTCTAAGCAATGCTCATCCATCTCGCTAATGTACAGTAAGGATGTGACGGTGTGAACATTTTCCCACCATTTAATCAAAGTGTAATGTGACAACACCGGTAATAACGGTATCTGGGCTTTTAAATCACTATCTAACCGAAAGGAACATTCGCACTTTAATAGGCGCTTTTACATTTCACTTTAAAACCAAATCTTCCGCGATCATCTTGTCTGTCAGCTCAAGATCTGAGTCCTGCTGCGACACGTTCAGATCATGCTCAGCAGACACCTTCAGTTTTTATTTGAACGGCCTGTTCTCTAACTGAACTAAATTACTTTATTACTATAAAAAATCAAAACGACGGTGTCACAGTGTGCAGTAGTCTTATTCTGTCATCTTCACCCAAGTGTTGTTTATACTTAAGTTTGGCATTGTGCTATTCTTTGAAACGACAGAGCCTTTAAACCTTCTTTAGCAACTTTTCCATTGGCCAGCGCGAGGCTGAAATCATGCCTGCGGCACTTCTGTAAAATCCGGACTAAACATGCCTTCACTGGACACATTGAAGTGTCACACAATATACAAATGTAGGCTACACCAGCAAGAGGGAGAAGAATGAAGTAAATCGCTATACAAATATATCAGAAGCTGTCATTTAGTCTTTATTTACTAACCTGGACACCACTAACCTGGGCGTTACTGAAAATGTACTGAGTAAAATATTACAGAAAATTCATTAGTAATGCCTTACACTACTGCATTACAGCAAAAAGTAATAAGTTACTGTAATGTAGCCTATTACTTTTGTAATGCGTTACTCCCAACACAGACGAGCGCTCAGTGGAAAAAAGCGTAACAGGGTTTTAATGTTGTACCTTGATCCTGACACTTACATTAAGGCCTTTGCACACTGAGTCCGTAATTCGCATGCAAAATTTATGCACGTCAAAAAATAAATTCGACCTCACGTTATGTCAATCAGGCTTGCACACTGCCTCCGAAACTTTCGTCCGTCAAAAAAAAAATCAGAACAGGTTAGATTTTCTGCATTTTTGCATACGTAAAAACGCATTTTCGGAGACGTTTTGACAACTCAGAGCCACCATACATATTATTCTAGCAAAAATACTACACATATTATATCACAGCTATAATTATAGCACATCAAGTCTCTGTAAAGCTGTGTGTGTGTGTGTGTGTGTGTGTGTGTGTTTGCGGATATATTCACCGATCAGGTGGGTCAAGTAATAATAATAAAAAAAACCCATTCCAATCAATCGCAGGTGGGTAAGAGATGAATCATTGTGTTTGTTCAAAGACATTTTGCGAGCCCTTTGAGCATTTTCCAAGACGCTTTCAAAACAATTCCCACATCTGGGAATCATCTGTGAGTTGAAGTTTATTAAATATGCAAATCTCATCCAATCATAGCAGAGGGTGTTTACTTCCAAGTCTTCAGTGCGGCACACACATAGAAACAATGTTTTTTAATGTAAAAACAACGCAAATGTCATTAGTTGACCTCAGACAACAGTATAAAAAAAAGTCAATTCATGACACCTTTAATATCTGCATCAGTAAAAGTACCACGGTTTTGCCGTCTGGTTCAATCGCTGTAGTGTAGTTCTATAAGTAATGTAGGCTATTGCATTATTAGCAGAAGCGAGTTTGGCAACATCCCAACATTGCCACAGTCCAACTCATGAAGAATAATGTTCCTATGCTAAACTCTCCATAACATCCCCTCATTCACATACATATTCATTCCACTTCAGCTCCAATATTACAGACAGGCCTATGTGGCAGTCATCACCACCATCTAAACTCCATTCATCACCATTACCTAAATTACACTTCATGATTGATTTGCATTGCTGTGCCTGATCACAGCATGACATAGCACTGATCAGCTGCTTTCTGTATTCATTACACAACACTGACAGATTTTCAACATAAAGAGCAATTCACTTAAAAAAAAAATTAAAAAAAAAAACAATATTTAAAAAACGAGTAAACCACAAAGATATTTCCTCGTTAAAATATAGGCCTATTTTTTCACTCACTAAATTATTTCGATAAGAGTGGAAAATGCACCAATGTAAAGCAAATATTAAAATAAACATTTTACATATTCAGGAGAAAATGTGAGTGATGCTTTATCATGCAAAAATGTTGTCAGGGCATTGCTACAGTATACAGACGCTAAGTTGTTCAAAGTAGTTTTTAAAGTTCTGGGCTCCCATTTATAAAGCGTGCGTACGCACAAAACAGGGCTGGAAACGTACGTACACCAGTTCCCACGCAAAGGTTGTGATCTATAAAAAACAAACTTGGCGGGAGAATATGCGCATCTTTAAGCAAACTTTGAGCAGTGCATACGCACATTCTGGAGATAAACGGAATTGGCGACACAGACGGTGAAGTCGTGATCTGAAGTTAGATTGTAGAAAATAAATATGAAAAGACCGATTATAAGAATTAATTAATGACATTTCATTTTCACTCCATTTCATACATTATATCCACATTGTCATGAAGATTAAATCAAATAGTGTTATTTGTGCTGATTGTTTTAGTCTATATGCATCTAGTAAAATCCAAACGTAATTCAAAATGTATTAAAATAATATATCGCTGCCTTAGTCACATTGTCTACAACGGGAGCGCAGGAGGAGATGGCGCGACTACATGTGATACAGAATAGCATGAAATCATCTCGGTTACGTATGTAACCCTCGTTCCCTGAAGAAGGGAACGGAGACGTCCGTCGGAACTAGACCGACGAATTGGGATCTGACCTCAGAGACCTATCCACTTCGAGTGTATACAAACCGCACATTCCACGCTCCGCCCCCCAGCAGCGCGGGTATAAACAGGAAGTGGAATGGCAGATCAATGCTTTTTTCTGCTGAGGAGCCGAATTAGTGACTGGGCTCCTAGCGGGAGCACAGTACCTGGCGACGGGACGTACGTCTCCGTTCCCTTCTTCAGGGAACGAGGGTTACATACGTAACCGAGACGTTCCCTTTCAGTCGGTCACGTTTGATGTACGGCGGAACTAGACCGACGAATTGGGATCCCTCTGGAAAACGCCAGGATACTGGCCCTTCCAGCGTCCTGCTTGAGCGCACTGGACCGTCTAGTATGGTACGGAAGTCAGGGCTCCAAGCAGGGAGGTCAGTCACTGCTGTTTCTGCGAGACCCACTCAGAGTGGCTACTGAACGCTGGGAAGCGTGCCCGTTTTGGGAGAAGGTACGCTGTGGGGCCACGTCCTTCAGAGAAGGCTTGGTGGCGTAATACACATAAGGACTAACCTGGCAGGGTAGTGCAACATATGGCAGTCTCTGGCGTGTTTAGGGGGGAAAGAACACGCCCAGAGACGACAGAGCGGGCTCTGTCAAGGGAAAGACACGGAGCTAGCCGTTAGGGTAGCTGGTACCATGGAAAATACACATATGGGGTTGCCGTGAGGGAACCACTACATATGAGACCCAGCCTACAGCCACGTTCCACAAGCATACGGGTGCAGGCCTAGCGTCAGACGGTCCGCAACGTCTGACACCTCATGGGGTGACGGAGGAGCTTGAGGGTTAGCCGGTTTCCCGGGAAACACAACTGGAGACGATAGACGCACATATTCGGCCCAGAGGGCGCGAGTGGCGTTGCAAGCCGACACTTAGAATGGGCACTTAGCGCTCCAGGCCACCAGGGGCGAGGATGCGGGAAGATACCGGCTCTACACGGAGGCTATAGAATCTAGCGAAAGTGTTAGGTGTCGCCCAGCCCGCAGCTCTACAAATGTCTGTCAGCGAGGCGCCTTGAGCCTGCGCCCAGGAGGATGCTACACTCCTAGTGGAGTGAGCTCGCAACCCAAACGGGCAAGCCACGTCTTGGGACTGGTAAGCCAAGACTATAGCATCCACTATCCAGTTGGCTAACCTCTGCTTGGAGACAGCCTTTCCCTTCTGCTGGCCTCCGTAACAGACGAAGAGTTGCTCTGAGGTCCGAAAGCTTTGGGTCCGGTCAATGTAAGCGCGAAGAGCGCGGACTGGACACAGCAAAGCCAGGGCTGGGTCTGCCTCCTCCGAAGGCAGCGCTTGAAGGTTCACCACCTGATACCGGAAGGGAGTGGTGGGAACCTTGGGAACTTATCCGGGCCGGGGTCTCAGGATAATGTGACAGTTACCAGGCCCGAATTCTAGGCACGATTCGCTGACCGAAAGTGCGTGCAGGTCCCCTACCCTCTAGATAGAGGCCTATGCCGTCAGGAGCACTGTCTTCATTGACAAAATTTTAAGCTCAATTAACTCCAAGGGCTCGAAGGGAGGGCTCTGAAGTGCTCTGAGCACTAGAGCTAAGCCCCAAGAGGGTATCGAGGTTGGGCGAGGAGGATTTAGTCTCCTCGCACCTCTGAGGAATCTGACGATTAGGTTGTGCTTCCCCACGAACTTACCGTCAACTGCGTCGTGGTACGCCGCTTTTGCGGCGACGTACACTTTGAGGGTGGAGGGAAACAGCCTTCGCTCCAACCCGTCTTGCAGGAAGGAAAGCACGACACCAATCTAACACCTTTGGGGGTCTTCCTGACGGGAAGAACACCACTAAACGAACAGGTTCCACTTCAGTGCATAGAGGCGCCTCATAGAGGGGGCTAAACGCTAAGACCCTTTTTCTTTTTTAGGATCAGCAATTCCATCTTTAACTGGCCGCTCAACGGCACATGGCGCGTTGAACACTGAAGCCTTTTATGAGAAGGGTGAGACGAACAACGCGCCGACGTGACCATGTTCTTCTGCGAGAACATGAATCACCCACGATCGCAATCTCACATGTGATCGTGGCTGTCAACGATGACAGGAAACAGTTGCTTTCCAGGAATATACAGTTTGAATGACATCTTGAAAAAGACGCAGGGTCAAACTGTGTTGCTCTTTTAGAATGGAAAAACTGCTCCTTTAGATGTGCTGAAGCACTCAGGGAGATGACCGCGGCCAGCACACAGTCCACAGTGAAAAGCCTGTGTGTGGCACTAAAGTTTGGGAAAACGCCCAGCGAACCAACAAAAGCTCTTTTTGTGAATGCAAACGATTGCAACTGACGATCACTCGCTGAAGCGCCATTTCACCCGTGCTGGCAGTTCTCCTTCTCTCACGAGACTCATTTATACACTCTTTGTGGAAACAGCAATAGTACTGTTCGGCTCCGAAGTAGAAAGCATTGATCTGCCATTCCACTTCCTATTTATACCCGCGCTGCGGGGCGGAGCGTGGAATGTGCGGATCACATGCCAATCTCCAATTGGCTCGTTTTTATACACTCAAAGTGGTTAGATCTCTGAGGTCAGATCCCAATTCGTCGGTCTAGTTCCGACATACGTCGAACATGACCGACTGAAGGGGAAACCCCTTTATTAGAGATCTGCACAACACAGTGTAAGAACGAAGTATTTTCCTTAATGTAGGCTACATATTTCATAAAATGTCAAAGTCTGCAAATACAGTCATGAAGCACAATCGCTACTCATCATCAGTCCTAACTATTACGGTGTTCATTACAAAACAGTCATGAAGAAGCATGTGTTCACTATAACATTTTTGTCTTCAATTTCCCGCCACAAATACATTCTGTGATTTTGTCAAGGTGTTAACGATCATTCTATTTGTTAAAAACATAAATCCTCCGGTGACCCGGGTATGTAATGCTTCATGATGGAACTGCTGGCACTGTTGGAGGATTACGGCAGTGGCAGAATAAGGAGAGAACGAGTTTTCATCTAATGACATTATCAGCAAAGCAGCATTAATTTTATTTTATTTGATTTGAAGTGCTTAAAATTAACAAAATATTTTTAATTAGCCTAAAATAACACTTTATTTATTTACGTTTTATGGATATTTTGATATATTTATTCTACAACATAAAATGGATATTGAATGATATTCAGCAATGTAATGTGTAAGGCCCAAATAGCATTTATAGTCCGTATTTAATATTTTTCAATGTCTTATACCTTTGACACTGTTAAACGTGGTGTCACGTGGATGGAAATATGCATGCAAATGATATGCAGATGAGGTCATGCATAGTAAAACTAGGTGTTGTAAGCTCCATATATAGTGATTTCGGGGAGGAGACAGGGTGGAGAAGCACGCACGCACAATCTGCTGCGGACTGTGATTTATAAAGGGATTTTTGCGCAGGTTCTGGCGCACGCATGGTTTTATAAATCTGAATTTTTTGTGCGTACTCAAAATCTAGCTTATGTACGTACGTACACTTTTAGGATGAAATCTATGCAAAGTTTTATAAATGAGACCCCTGGTTACTAATTGGTGCTATAGGTTGTTCTTCTGAGTACTTTTTCCAAGACAAAATAGTAAATAATAGTCAAATCAAGTCCAGTTGACTTAATCTATGATACAAATGTTTCAAAGCAGCTTTTATTTAATAAACAGGGGAAAAAATGATCCGAACTTCCTCAAATATGAGACAAACTCATTATTTTGTTAAAGTCCAGATACGGTTTTACAGGTCCATTTACAACCCTAAAAGCAGTCCCTAGAATAAAATGGTCTGTTTTTGCCTTATTTGGAAGCGTCATGAATAATAAACTGAGCTCTACTCTGACTGGCTCATTTCAGTAGCTCAAACAAGTACAGTTATTCAGCAAACACAATCGCAAACAGCGATTCCTGACAAAACACATACCGAGTGAATACTCAGCAGAAAATCTCAAATGGAGATTGCTGAAAATTAGCTTACTTGTTTATTAGTGTTTTCAGATCATCCGCATCTGCACATGGTTGCCAGATTGCACATTTAAGTAAAACACGGATAGAATACGTGTTCTTTTAACAGAAAAGCATTGATTGCGGGATTTAAATGACTGAAATCTGGAAACCGCAAGCGTGAATGCTCGAACGCTCCTCTTATTATTCAACTATGCCAAGGTTAATACAGTGTTCCATTCGATAGCACCTTTAAATGTCCTAATTGAACTAAGGCCTTATCCTGGCTTAATCTAAGCCCTGTCTCTGAAACCAGGCATACGTGTCTTTTAAACCCCAACTAGTCAAAGGCGACTAGTATATATATAATGGTCTCCAGATATAACTCGGATCCCTCCATCACTATAAATAAATCACATTTTATTTTTTGCCTATTTTATCATCTACCAGGTGAAAATCAAATGTCTGATAGCTCAGAAAGTAATAGCACACCTCTCCTCCACAAACTACATGATTTGAGGTATCATCAAGTCCCAAACCCAAAGTATCCGCAACAGTAATAGTGATACTAATAAATTGAATTTCATTCTGCCCCCTTAGATCACACTTTGTCTCCCTTATGTTTTTGTGTGTGGGTGGGAGGGTTATGGAGGGTATGCTGAAGCAGTGAATCTGCTCTGGGCACTCAAATAAGCCGTCTGGTCTGCACGGATTCAGTGCAATCGGGACAGCATGCGGCTTATGTAGAACCAGATAGCAAATAATAATCCAACACCCCGCTCACTGTCACACTCTGCAGGCCACGAGATCATCCAACTGACATAAATACAGCCAAGCACAGCCCACACATGCAAAGACATTTTCTAGTACACACCCGATATGAGCTATGTGTAAGCAATAATCTGTGAAAAATGTGAATACATTTGTTGCACAACAGTGGTCACAGTACTGTTTTTTACTAGATTACCATGTACATTCTAATACATATTTGGCTGTATTATGGATTGGGGTTTTATCTAAAAAACATTTTTGTCTTATCTTAGCAATGGAATTTTTACTATTCAAATGTTTCCTCACCCCTTGAAAACCACTTCATTTGTATGCATGCATCCACATTTGTATCTAATAGAATTAAGAAAACTTGTGAAGCTAAACATTTTTAAGTTGAACAGATTTAAATGCGGAATGCGGTCATGGTGGAAGCATTATTTTGTGTTCAGTGACATTTTTGTGTTGATTTTGATATTTGTTTTAGATCATTATCCTAATGGACGATCCAGCCACGGCCCATGATAAGATTTCTAGCAGAAGTTGGTCAGGTTTTAATTTGTTATCTGTTGATATTTGCATGATACCATGTATCTCAACAAGACTTCCAGGACCTCCAGCAAAAAAAAAAAGGGCCACATCATTAAAGATCCAACAGTATATTTAAAGTGTTAGTTCACCCAAAAATGAAAATTATGTCATTAATTACTTACCCCAATGTTGTTTGACACCCGAAAGTCCTTCATTCATCTTCGGTACACGAATGAAGATATTTTTGTTGAAATCCGATGGCTCAGACAGTCCTTCATTGACACCAATGTAATTTCCTCTCTCAAGACCCATGTAAGGCACTAAAGATGTCGTTACAAAGGCCATCTCACTACAGTGGCTCTACAATAATTTTATGAAGTGACTGGAATAGTTTTTGTGAGCAAAAAGAAAGAAAAAAGAAAATAACAACAAACAAAAAAATACATAACGACTTATATAGTGATGGGCCATCTGATTTCAACAAACAGAACGGAGGTCTTGTGGGTGTTGAACGCCATTAAGTTAAGTAATTAATGACAGAATTTTCATTTTTGGGTGAACTAACCCTTTAACTATTTATTTCTGTTTGCACCAAACTCATCTGGTGGTTTACTACCAAAAAGCTCTTTTTTTGGTTTCATCAGACCATAGAACTAGGTCCCTTTTGAAATTGTGGTCATACCTGACAACTGAATATGCTGGAGTTTGTTTTTGGATGAGGATGGAGGATTTTCCTTGAAATCCTCCCAAACAACATGTGGTGATATAGGGGTTGTTTGCTTTTTTTGTTTTGGCTTTCTGACTCCAAGACTCAACTAATATCTACAATTTACTATTTATACTCCTGTGAAACAAGAAGTCATAGCTAGACAGTTTTGGTGTGCTAAAAAAGTAAATATTAATTGGAATATATGTCAGAGATCTTACATACACAAAATTCTAGGGGTGCCAATAATTGTGGCCAACATGTTTTGCAGAAACACTTCAAATTATTTTACCTCAATGAAAAGTTAAATTTTAGTGATTTTTTTTAATGAAAGGATAAACAAAAGGATAAACAATTGAGATTTATTTTACTGCCATCTTTGATCCAAGGGTGCCAATATTACTGACCACAACTGTATGTAGAGTATTGCATATGATATATACTGTAAAACTAGTTAATATGTACAATAATAATTTAGATTTAGATTGCCATATAAATGCAGTATTTCTAGTTACAGAAAAAGAGACATAAAAATTGTAAAAGACTTGTAAAAATTACTTCCTGACCGTAGAATTGAATTGAATAAACTTAACCGAGGTTCACTTAGTTAAGAGCACCCAGTAAAGCATTTTTCCACATCACAAAATGGTTTTGCAATGGACAGAGTGAGAAAATGAATAATGGTAATTGAAGTCTGGAGTCTGTGTATTATGGTGTGAACTCTGTTCACTGTCTGTTCATTTGAGTTTAGAGTTTGGAGCAGCAGCATGGTAATGAACAATCATGTTCCATCGTGGTCCATTGAACTCTGATGGGGCTGATACAACATCATTCTTGTCATTTACAGACCGTCCATGAGCGGAAAGGAACTGCTTTTGGCTTGATGGATTATAGATTCAATTTATTTCCTGCGTTCGTTTAACTGACATTTTGGGCCACAGAAAGAAAATGACTTGCTATTTTTAATTGACTTGCGTGCGTAATGTTCAACACTGTGGGTTTATGGGAGATGTTTAAAAGGAAATGGGGTAGTGCCCTAAGCCAGACGCGCTTCCCTCCTCCCCTCGGGGTGGGCGGCAGCGGGACCGACGAAGTGCTAAATTGCTCTGCGTGAGTTTGGTCACGGCTGAGCTCTCCTTGAGATAATGAAATGACAATTAATCCAAAAGCTGTTGCTACTCACTCATTTACTCTCTTGCGCTCTTGTAAGTGGAGGAAGGAAGAGGCGAGAAAACTACGGCCAGGAGAGGACTGTTAAAGCAACCCTTTGGGACTTTTATATTTGCATCAACACTCACGTGGATGGGAATCAGTGAATGGGTAGAAACATACACGCATGAACATGTGACCACACACATGCATGACCACCCATTAGCCAGAGTTTTTACTGTAACTCCAGAGAAGAACAATGCGAAATGCCAAACCAACACCAACTCCTCTAATCATAGAGGAATATAAGAAAACAAAGGACAAAGTATGTGTGGGGTTGAAAAAAGGTGCATGCATGCTCTGAGTGTCTTACATATACAGTATGACTGGACAACAGAGAAATGAAATGATTTCTAAAAGGCAGAATGGGGAAGTCATATATATATATATATATATATATATATATATATATATATATATATATATATATATATATATATATATATATATATATAGCTGAGGTGACACATTTGAGATGAAGAATTGTTTAAAATTGTTGAATGTTCGAGGTGTTTTACTGCATGTTTAATCATTTATCAATTCATCTGTGTCAGTATTTGGAACCACCATGTTCAAGATTAGATTGGATAAAATAAATAAAATAGAATAAAATTGAATTGAATTGAATTGAATTGAATTGAATTGAATTGAATTGAATTGAATTGAATTGAATTGAATTGAATTGAATTGAATTGAATTAAATTAAATTAAATTAAATTAAATTAAATTAAATACAATGCTTTAAATGAAATTTAAGTCAATATGGATAAAAACAACCACTAAATGTGAAATTATGCATGGCACCAGATTAGACAAAGATGTAATACAGACACTTTTTTGTCTTTTTTTTTTTTTTTTGGCAGTGGCTATTTACACTACAAGTGTTTCAATGGAATGTCTATTTACTAAGTGCAAATAGCGAAATATGCTATTTACACCAAGTTTAAATGGCAAATAAATTATTTTTATACTCAGTGAATATAGCTGTAGATGCAATTTACTAAGTAAAAAGAGTGATATTAAATGGTTGCCACATAAATGGGACAATAAAAGCTCTCCCTATACATTTTCTTATTTTTTATTGAAAGTAAATGCTTTTCCGATATGATATGTGATAGGAAAAGAGAGAAGAGCAAGCTCGGAAAAAGGCGGATTAGAACCTGGGTTAATTGCATTAAAACCTAAGCCTTATGCTTTACTGACTACACCACTGAAAACGTTGAAATATGGTTGTTATTTTCTTAATCTTGTTTTTCCCAAACAGGCATTGTTAGACAGAGCTAGTGCGGATAGCACTTGCCAATAAGGCACGCTATTTGCACTTGGTGTAAATAGACACAGCATTTAATTTTTTCTACAAACGCAATACTTAATACTCAAACAGAGCAAGTGAACAAATGCATTTTCAAATAGGTTTATGGTCTAGCTGTCAGGTAATTGGTGAAGGGTGATTACTGAAGTGAGCAGCTAATGAATGACAGCATGTTGAAAATCTCAGTGCATGATGTCAACTGAAACTAATAAATAAACCTGCTACAATAATTGTGTTCATAGACTGTTACAGAGAGACTCTTTTTACATACCAAACTGCTTTTTGTGTACCATAATACAGTAACTTTCCAAGAAGTCAATGACATACCTGATAATGACTGGCTTTTGCAAGCTCCTGATTGGCTGATTCCACGTGTGATGAGGTGGTCTGAATGCAATCTTCAATGCTATCTGTGAAGAGAAAAAACAAATATTATTATTGTTTTTGTCGTCATTGTGTTTTGATGTACACAATACATAATATTACAATGCTTTTAGGATGTTCTGTCAGACTATTTTCAAATGATTTGCAGCCCACGTGAGCAAAATTCATGTGTGACTCATACACATTCACAAAAAAACAATGTCCAAGCACACAGTGTACCAGAGCACCATTATAAACATACCCACTCTGTCATTTATGTTCACTTTCCCAGGGAGAAAGAGATTAGAGAGCAAAGTGTCCAGTGTTAATGCTACCAAAAACTGAAGCTGAATTACATTATTCTGTGGAGTATGAAGACCTTACATAATGTACCGTTATGTTTTTACTACCTTAGAATGAGCCATTTCTATCTACATATACAGAGTCCTCTTACAGTGAAATCGCCATTTTGCTCCTTCATGTTTCTACAGTAGTTCCTAAACCGAAAAACATCTCAACAGACCGCTAGTCACTCTCTGCTCTCTCTGACGACAACATTTTTGTCCTGTGTCGGCCCCCATATCTTCTCTATCAGCTTCGAAAGGGAGGGGTGAATGTTTATGATTGCAATTCACAACCTCACCACTAAATGCCGCTAAAATTCACACACTGCACCTTTAATCTGTAGGGTTTAATATGGAGTTGGCCTACATTCTCTTCCAGAAAGTTTGTCCACAAGGTTTAGGAGTATGTTTAGGGGATTTTTTTTATACATTTCTGACATCAGACAGTGATGTTGGATGAGATGGCCTGGCACGTAGTCTTCACTCAATTCTTGGCACACAATTCTTCCCAATGGAGTTTCGGTTGAGGTCAGGACTCTGGGCAGGCCAGACAAGTTCCTCCACACCAAACTCGCTCATGTCTTTATGGAGCTTGCTTTGTATACTGTTGTGCTGTCATGTTGGAATAGGAAGGGGCCATTCCCAAACTGTTCCAATAAAGTTAGGAGCATGAAATTGTCCAAAATGTATTGGTATGCTGAAGCATTAAGAGTTCCTTTCATTGGAACTATGGAGTCAAGCCCAACCCCTGAAAAACAACCCTAAACCATAATCCCCCCTTCCATCAAACTTTACACTTGGCATAATGCAGTCCGGCAAGTACCATTCTCCTGGCAACTGCCAAACCCAGACTTATCCATCGGATTGCCAGACAGAGAAGTATGATTCATCACTCCAGAGAACACGTCTCCACTGCTCTAGAGTCCAGTCGCGGCATGCTTTACACCACTGAATCCGATGTTTTGCATTGCACTTCGTGATGTAAGACTTGGATGCAGCTGCTCAGTCATGGAAACCCATTGCGTGAAGCACTGTTCTTGAGCTAATCTGAAGGCCACACAAAGTTTGGTCTGTAGCTACTGACTACTGAAAGTTGGCAAACTTATGCACACTGTGCATATAACACGTATAACACTGCTCTGTGATTTTACGTGGCCTACAACTTTGTGCCTGAGTCGCGTATTGTTCCCAATTACTTCCACTTTGTTATAATACCTCTAACAGTTGACCGTGGAATATTTAGTAGTGAGAACATTTCATGAATGGACTTACTTCACAAGTGGCAATCTATCGTGCTACAACACTTGAATTCACTGAGCTCCTGGGAGCAACCAATTCTTTCTAAAATGTTTTTTTAGAAGCAGTCTACATGCTTTGGTGCTTTATTTTATACACCTTTGGCCATAGAAGTGATTGAAACACCTACATTTAGTGAATTGGAGGGGTGTCCCAATATTTTTGGCCAAATAATGTATGTTGAGAAAAAAAATAAAAATAAAAAAAAAATAATAATAATAATAGTAACAATAATAGTAAAAATAATAGTAACAATAATAATAATAATAATAATAATAATAATAATAATAATAATAATAATAATAATAATGGCATCACATTCAATTACAACAGAACATAGAAAATGTTCAGGTGTTGAGCACAGAATGTAACATTTTAGGTGAATTATAATTAGGTGCTCTTCATCACAGTGATTAGCCTCTCTTACGCAGGATGCAGTTGTGCCATTTGAATTATTAAGATTCAATTCTACATTGCCTGGGAAGCATTTACTGCATTACTGGTCTGTGAAATGATAGTGTTATTCTTAAAATCTGTGAAAGTACTTTAATGATTATCAGTAGTGTGACCATTTGTGTATTAGGCTATATCGAGTGTCGAAGTTTAAACAAATGACATCTCTTATAATACCAAGGCAAGAATAACATCACAAAAAGACATTTTCCGCAGAGAATTGTGCTTAGAAACACACTTGCTGTATGATAATCAGCTAGAAACACACAAAGACTCAGTTATGTCCTTGCTTCCATGATTCGCAGGAAAGTCAGCCAATTATTAACTTTGAATAATCCAAATGAGTTGTCTTGTTCCAATGCGCATGTACAAGTGAGAACATTGATTCAAATGCAAAGTCAATTCCCTTCCCAATTAAAAACAAATGTGCGGTTCACCACACAGGAGAGCAGAACGAAAGCAGAAGCGGGGGAGTTACAGCGGGGTTAAAGCAGGGCAGGCTCAGCTGAGGGGAACACTGTAGACCTCACCTCCGCCTAGCTGGAGGAACTAATGAAGTTTTGTTTATCTTTTCTGATTTGATTTGGTGCTGGTCGCCGCCGTGAGGTGTGGAGAGGGAGGTGACGGTGGGTTTGCATGGAAAGAAGCTGGAAACCTGAGCGAGGAAGTGATGAATTTGTCTTCGCTTTTCCTGCACTTTTTTATTCGTCTTTCTGTTAGGTGGCCTTTTAAAAGGATTAACACGAGCTCTAACATGCTATCAACTTGTAATCTTTCATCCCACCTTCCTGACTTGCATTCATTTCAACCCTGTGTTTCTTTCTATTTCTGGTAACAGCAAAATTGCCTGTTTTAAATGAGCTGGGTGGAGCGCAGTCGCTCCCTGGTATAATTAAACCTGTAGGAGCTGTTGTACCATATCATTATAGGGGCTTTCGCACTGGAGGAACCTTTTCATAGTTCCTAGAACTAATGCCGGAAGTACATGTTTTTTGGCTTGCACAGCAGGAACTGGGAACGACTTTAGTAGTAGAAACGCCTTTGGTGGAACGAAATTAGTTCCTTTTTTAGAGTATAGGGTCTAACCGAGCACAATAGGGACTACCAGTAATGCAAGTGTACGCTGATTGGCTGAACGCATGCGAAAGGCTTGACAAACAGATTGTAAACTAATGAAGATGGAGAATATGAGCGCTGTGCGCCAAGGCTCAGACGTGTTCAGCACCATCAAAATAAACATCACAACAAACGTTCCTATGACGGTGTCAATCCTACCAGGAAAATAGCCCTATAGGGGAACGTGTAGCTCTACCCGAAAGACTCAGGAGGCGAGAATAACATTTGAAAAAGATTAATTAACAGTTTGTATACACTGTCAGAAAAAACAGTGGCGGTACCCAAGGTACAAAACCGAAAAGGTATTAATATGTACCTTTAAGGTTCTATTATGTACCTTTAAAGATGCACTATGCAGCTTTCCGTCCACTGGAGGGCGCCTATTCAAAACAAATGCGTAGTTTGATGACGCAAAGTGTGAGCGCAGCATCTTGGGAGATGTGGTCTTCTCATCACAGCCGGTGGAAAATCGGACTCGGGCAGAAATCACGTTCATGCATGCGGTTATTAACGTTACTGTAGTGTGAAGCAGAGCAGAACCGAGTGTTCTGGACCTGATCACAGCTGCTGGAGCGATTGTTAAACAAATACCCGCCTCGCGAATACCGGGACTTTTATTATGACGGGACGGGACACATTCGCTGGGCGCCTGCACAGATCCACTCTTCCGGTTATGGTTTTGAGGTAATGTAGCTCTGTTTATCATATTAGAAACATTTAAGTGTGTTCAAAACGATGTTATGACTTTACTCCGTGCGTTTACTTGTTCACACTGCTAAGAGTAAAGCGCTCCTGCGAAATAAAAGCCGAAACCGAGGGTATTGCAGATATGACGCAATTGACAGGCGACTCCCTCAAATGCAATGTTGAAACGTCCCTGTCCTTAGTTAAAATAGCAATTTTCTCACAATTTACAAATAGTTGGAAACTTCTGGGATATTTTAGGTACTCAACTGAACAAAATATATAACACCGGCCTAGTGGTTTTTGGATATTTTACTGCAAAAATACTACATAGTTCACCTTTAAGGTACTAATCTGCACTCTTAAAGTACTGATATGTACCTTTTAAGGTGCTAATATGTACCATTTGGGGGTGAGTAAGGTACAAAGATGTACCTTTTCACTTTTGTACCTTAGGGTACCGCCCCAGTGACAGCACTGTACCTTTTTTTCTGACAGTGTACAATGACTATCGAATAGATGAAATGATAAAGTTCTTTGGCGTAGGCACCATCCATAGTCCAAATCCGGAAGGTAGCGGATGCTTGCAGTTCCTGCCTGAAGATGAAGGCTGGAGCGGAACCCTACTCCCTGTTCCCCTGATTACCGACCTTGTGAGGGTAGGGAGAATGGGGTTGAACGGCGGCGTCAGTATCTGTGAACGTAGTAATGGGTTGAAACAGAACTTAGGGGAGCGTGGGGTACAACCAAAACAGGTTTAGTTGTAACACGCATGGTTTAACAGTTTCCACACTTGCCAGGAACACGAAACTTTGTGTATTTACTAGTTGCCATATCAACACTACATATAGAAAAAAAAAAAATATATATATATATATATATATAATCCAGTGCATCCATGGTGATGCTCCCTCCTATCTCAAGGAACTCCTCACCACACAAACAGCCACTCGTAGCCTCCGCTCTGTTTCGCTGTATCGCCTCAAAACTCCCACAGCCAATCTCCGTACTATGGGGGATCGGGCCTTCTGCTCTGCAGCCCCCAGTCTGTGGAATGCTCTCCCTGACCACCTGCGGACTCCACAGACTATAGATACTTTTAAGCGTGGTCTTAAAACCCACCTTTTTAGCAGAGCTTTTAATTGACTTTTAATTGACTTGCTACTTGTTTAATTTATTTTATTTTATTTTTCGGTTTTATTTATTTATTGTTGTTGATTGTTTTGTTTTTGTTTTTAAATTCTGTAGCACTTTGAGATTTTGTTTAATATAAAGTGCATTATAAATAAAATTTATTATTATTATTATTATTATATATATATATATATATATATATATATATATATATATATATATATATATATATATATATATATATATATATATATATATATATATATATATATATATATATATATATATATATATATATATATATATGTATATTATATATAAAATATATTTATATATATATATATATTTGGAAGATATTTATTTTACATTTATTTTACCATAGCAAAAGTAAATTACTTACTTAAGTTTATTTTTCATCTCTGTTTTTTTGTTTTTATTTAAAATAAGACAAATCTGATATTATTTGAATCTTTAACAGTTGAGATGGTTCTTTGATGCTGACCTAACAGCAGAAGACGCGAGCCATGTTTTAAATCCCGGTCGCACAGGTGTTGTAACAATGCGTTACAATGAGCCCCTATTAGAACTATTATATTCTATAATTTTATGAATTCTTTTGAGAAACAACGAGAAAAGGGTAAATAAGGACTGAGAGTCAATGTTCAGAAATTATTCATTATTATTCTGTTTTTAACGATGTTTTTAGCAATGTGTTTGTTGTCAAAATCCAAAATTGGGGCATGTTGTCACATTTCACTTCCATTCCTTCGGGGTAAATCAAGAAAAGGGTATACACTGTATTTATGAAACAAAACCACTTAACTGTACTAGATATGTGTGCATTTAATGTGGGAAAAAATAAATACTCTAGACCCCAGTGGATTTACACAATCCGAGACAGTCAAAAAACGCTAGGTTGTGCCCCGCTCTCCCATACTACAGATGGCGAATAATGATTGGCTAGATAAATAATTAATGAATGTCGTGACATTTGGGTCTTCCAGGTAGAACCATGCTAGTGTTCCCATATCTCAAGGGGAACCACTCTTGGGGGTTAGTTCCTAGAACTATCCAGTGCGACAGTTACCCAGGCTATAGTTTCCCATTTAGTTCTTGTTTTTTAAGTTTATGTTCTTGTCACAAACCCGCTCTCCTGAACATCAAGATTCATTGAGTAACAAATGTGAAAAATAGCAAGAATAAGGTTTAGAGTGCAGCAGACAGGAACAAACAGACTAAAGTTTATACAAAGCAATCTCTGAAAGTGTGTGTGGGCTGCATTTTATTCAGGAAGTGCTCGGTACCCACTCCCGTGACCAATATAACCCTCCCTGCGTGAACATCTTCTTCTGTCTCCATCTGAGATTACTGACCTGTCATCTACCACCAATATAGGCACACAAGAGTCTGGGTGGAAATGAGAAATGGCTCATTTAGAAACACTGAAGGGAGATGACACATCATACGGAGACTTATCAATCAATATTTCAATAGCGAAACTGAAAAGAGGGTTTTCTGTGCTTGATGAATCATCAGCCATGTCTGCTAAAGACACCCTCCAGGGCAACTAACCTCTTATTAGTGTCACTTGTGTCAAAATGACATTCTAAATAGAATTTTATCAAAGTTATTGATAGATGCTGTTTCGAAACATATAGAGCCGCCTCACTGTTTACTGTCTACACAAACAGTTATCTCCTACAGAAGCGTCCCAATTGAAATGGAACTTGTAAGTGAATAGTTAGAAATGCTTTTCATATGGCAACTCCACAAACTGTCACTCACATAAGGGGCACAAATGGCTCCTTACATGAGACTCGACTTTTTTCCAACAGCCTTGGTTGCAAAAGTACAGTATTCTTCCCATTCAGTTTTTTTCTTTAGAGATTTCAAAATATTGTGCAATAAAGAGTGTTAAGCCATGAACCAAGTCAAGCAGCCCTGAAAGGGACAAACACAATACAAAAATATATATGGTAACACTTTAGGATGGGGAACACATTCACTATTAACTGCGACATTTCCCTCAATAAACTCCTAATTTAGTGCTTATTAAAGTTAGTAAGGTCGTTTTTGAAACATTTAAGTTTAGGTATTGGGTAGGATTAAGGGATGTAGAATAAGGCGCTAATATGTACTTTATTAATACTAATAAACAGCCAGTATCCTAGTAATATGCATGCTAATAAGCAACTAGTTAATAGTTAATAACTGAACCTTAAAATATTGTTATTAAAAATAACCCTAAAATAAAGTAAAATGCTGGGTTGTTTTAACCCAATGTTGGGTCAGATATGGACTAACCTAGCAATTGGGTTATTTTAACCCAGCGATTGGGTTGTTTTAATCCTGCGGTTGGGTTAAATATTTGCTTAAGACAACCCAATTGCTGGGTAAAAAAAAAAAAAAAAAACTGATGGGTTAGTCTATATTTGACTATACATTGGGTTGTTTTTTACCCAGAATTTTTTAGAGTGTACTCATTACTGATGTTACCATACAACACGATCTCACAGAAATGTGTACTTATTTGATGAGTTGGTCAATTCGTACGATTTCGCATGAATGACCTACCACTGACCCCACCCCTAAAACCTACCGATCACTGCAGTATAGACAAATACTACAAATTCCTTAAAGTGAGTTTGTACGAATTCATAAGAATTAGTCACCTTGTACTAATACGTATAAATTGGTCTTGAGGTGTACTATAACACACAATCAGTTTGAACTCTACAAAAATTTAATTTGGACTAAATATTTCTATCAATTGATTAGTTTTTCTCAGTAGTAAATAAAAAGTTCTTGACATTTGCACTCTATAAGCCATCTTAGCTAACATTTTCAGTCATTTTGTCACAATGCGTTCTGGGATTGCCTATTATATCCACAAATATGCTATTGTGAAAACATAATTTTGCTACTAGTGTTTTTTTAAATGGCTTCACATCAGTTTAAAGGCAAAAAAATGCCTCGATAATATTTTGCCAAGTAAGCTAGATTTTTGGAACAGAAGTAAAGTGTTTTATTTTTGATTCACCAACTAAAAAAAGAAGAAGAAAAAAAGATGCACCATTAAATGCTAACTCTGCTGTAGAGATGAAGTAGCACTGGGATCCAGAAAGGCTAGTACTGTTTGTGCTTTGAACAAGCTGATTCACACCAGCTCATGTTTCTCTTTGAATTCAGTTTTTTATATGCAGTCGTGCTCTGGGTAATATAACCTTATCGACTCCCAAACATGGGCTAAACCGGCTCTGAAAACATAATACAACAACTGTTGCTTTTTAATTTCTACCTTCCTCAATTCATTTAAGGATTACAGGGACATGCTTTACAATGAACAGGCTTGACAAGCTCTTATCTATAGACTCCTCAGTTGGTCACTACTGACTCAAACGCACACATGTGCGCACATTGAGTACTCATGAAAACATTAGGCTAGAAATAATTAATGAATCAACCAATTAGGGAGGCACAAAGCTGAGCCGTAAAACAAACACCCAATTAGTTTGGAACACAATTTAGCATTCGTAGCCTCAGAATCAAATCACCTCTTTACTGAATTAATAGGCGCACTATGCACACAGACAACCTTAAGCAATGCTTAAGCAGTAAATAAACAGAGCAGGATCAGTGCTGACTATAGAAAGACAAATGTGGCAATACAAGCACACTTGAGGAAATGTTAACATGAAAGTAACATTATGCACATATGAATTGAACAATTTAAAATTATTTAAAAAAATCAGCAACTCAACTAGATGTAACAGCAACATGGAATTCATCTGCACATATTCATCATATCAGAACATGTCAGGCTATATGCCAATGAAGTCATCCTACTTTAAAGGTGCGGTCACAGTTCTGTGAAATTACATGGGCAAAATCAGGCATTTTAATAGGAATCTGCGCACAAGTTGGTCAACTGAAAGCTTCTTGGTTTGAAAGTGACTTGTGTGAGATGTGCCATAATTATGCATTGCTACACTCTTTATATATATATATATATATATATATATATATATATATATATATATATATATATATATATATATATATATATATATATATATATATATATATATATATATATATATATATATATATATATATATATATATATATATATATATATATTTATTGTGTGTGTGTGTGTGTGTGTGTGTGTGTGTGTGTGTGTGTGTGTGTGTGTGTGTGTGTGTGTGTGTGTGTGTGTGTGTGTGTGTGTGTGTGTGTGTGTGTGTGTGTGTGTGTGTGTGTGTGTAAAATATAATAATATAATAATATATAACAAATTATAATATACTAAATAATAAATATACTTAAAATAGTAAAAATATCTTTACAAAATTAGTGCCTTTAGTAATTCCATATTCCTGTATGTGCGTGTGCATTTGTCAGTGGACAACAGACCGGCACAGCACTTAATAGCACAGCACGACTCGTTCCATTCATGTATGTCACAACGTCGTTCTGGCTTTGTCACAGAAGCCAACCTTTCTAGTTGTGCTAAAAGCACCAATCTAAACTTGCTGCACCTGTTTTCTTGCCTCCTCAGTTCTATATCCCCCTCCTCCAACCACAGCCATCCACAGAGACTTTATTCCCCTCCACCTCCTAATAAACACCATGAGTACAATGGCAAAGAGCAATTTAGACATTTCTATTTTAGGCTCTTTTAACTCTAATGGACTATTAGCATAACAGAAATGTGTTACACGGGCATTTGTTCTGGCCTTACTTCAAGCACAGATCCGAGGAAGCCCTGAAAACCTTGTTTAAATGCAATAGCTGTTTTGTTGTTGTTGTTGTTGTTGTTGTTGTTAACATGCATTTAGAAAATGTTCGCATGTGCACATGTAGGTCTATAGAATCTCATAAAAATCAAAAACATGATCTAAGAAATGTTTTTTCGTAGGGCATAGTTCCAGGAACATATTACAACCGCATTCCATCCAAGCTGTGGCTTTAAAGGAAAAAATTAAATCTTTGGGATATGGAAGATGACAGTTGGGGCACACATGTCCTAAATCTCCTAATTTAAACTGTGCATGTACTCAGTGTGTTGAAAAGGAGAAGAGTATGAGGAAGTTGAATGGCTTTACTTTCAATGAAAACGTTCAATATCAATTCCACAGACATTACATCTGTTCCAAAACCTAGTGAGCTACCTCAAACTGTTTCTCTTCAACTGTAAACCATCTGCATAAGCAACCAAAATGAAAACTATGAATTAGTTTTATTTTAGTATAATTTATATAGTCTGTAGTCTTTGTTGATGACATTCCATTAAATTGGTCCATTTTCTGTTATTCATTGCACTTTTGTATAATTTTTGTAAAGGACCCGGTGAAAGAAAAAAAAATGGGGAGGGGGAGAATGGGCATGGCCACAGACCCTTATAGACTTCTATGTGCTCTCCCCTCCCCCCCGCACCTCTGGACTGAGGGAGATTTGATAATAGCGTGTAATTTTCAAACTCAAACCACTGCTCGGGCTGTGCACTGACATTGCTCAGGATTTACTGCTACTGATGCCCGTTAACCTAAAAACTTTGCCTAGATTTCTCTGTAAATTAAATTTAGAATATAACTTATGGATATATGCTAATAATAAACCCTGTAGTCTATGTCAGAAACTTGACGTGTTAGTCGGTGAAAATGCACATACACTGTAAAACAATATTTAAAAATAAGTTACCTGGTTACCTTAGAACGTTGAGTTCATTGAAATTAAAAATTTGAGTTAATGCAATAAACATTTTAGAGAATTTACAACCTTTACGGCTAAAGCATTTTAAAGCAAACCTTTAAGCATTATTGGGTAATTGTGTGTGTTTTATTTGTGATGACGCAGCGAAACCACATTGTGCTATTTTCATGGTTTATCAATTTTTTTTTATGTGGTTCAGATACACTAATATTTTGCGTTTCTAATTATTAAACCAATTTTCTTCTCAAAATTTTAAGGAAACCAGGTTACTTGCTTTTTTAAGCTAAACCAACAATATTTTTTTACAGTGTACTATATTGATCTTGAAATTGTTACCTCTTGTATTTTTTTACATTACATTTAATGTAATGCCTTGTTTTATGGGTTTCCTTTAGCCTGGCGGGGTCATACTCAATTCTAGTCAGAATATCTGAAACTGCTACATTGGGCTGTGATTATGGGGCGTGTTTCCACCGAACCAGGAAAGACATCAATTGGATAGACCAACAACCAATCAGAGCAACGAAACGACGCATTGTCAAATGTCAACAGACAGAGTGCAACTGCACTGTGTTGCCAAGTCCGCGTTTTTTTCCGCGGGTTGTTTTCTATGTCAGTGGGTTGAAGTGATCATTATTTGATATATATAGACCGACCCATGGGTGCGAATTTTAGCAGGCAACCTGCTAAACCTGCTAATGATTTCATTGGTCTGAACAGTTTCTGTTCGGGGATAATTACTCCTCTATGAATCGAGTCCAGACCGAACCACCCCGACCTAAAAATCTTGTGGGCGGGACTAAGTTCGGCTGGTATCCAGGATAGGTTTGAAGTTTCATTTGATTCATTTGAACACTTTATCTTGTGCAAGAACTTGAAAATCACTGTTTTTGTAAGCATAATGTGCCTAATGTGAACAAGCCTAACAAGCCGAACAAGCCTAATGTGTTTCCCTAGTCTCTTGTGTCATGTTGTCATTGGTTTATTTAGTCATGTGGTTTCTCAGTTCAGCTCTGTATCTCTGTATCCCAGAGGATAGTGGAAGTGACAGTGACAGCAGTGATGAGGAGTAGGCCTATGTGCCAGCAAAAGCATAATAAACAGACTTAAATGTAATGCATTCTTCTTCTTTTTCTTTCAGCTGTTCCCTTCAGGGGTTGCCACAGCAAATCATCTGCCTCCATCTAGTCCTATCCTCTGTATCATCTCTCAGACCGACTACCTTCATGTGCTCCTTCACTACATCCATAAACCTCCTCTTTGGTCTTCCTCTTGACCTCCAGCCTGGCAGCTCTAACCTCAGCATCCTTTTACCAATATATTCACTCTCCCTCCTCTGAACATGTCCAAACCATCTCAACCTGGCCTCTCTATCTTTGTCTCCAAAACATCTCACATGTGCTGTTCCTCTGAATGTAATGCATTCTGATACTCCTTATTAACAGATACAATGGCATCATCTTGTGGGATAGTCTCAGGATAAAATGTAAAACACCTAAAAATGTTTTCCAGATGTTACCCACAAATGCATCATCTTTTAAACAAAATTTGCATTGGGAAGAAAAACAAAAAAAGACAAAATATAATAAATTACACAAAACTCGTAATGAATGTAGCGTAATGAGAAGTCTCAAAGCCGAAGAAAACAAAAACTAGTCCACCTACATCCTCAAGTGTTCTTCTAAAGGGCAGAACGGCATTATTGGGTGGTTTATTGTATACCCTGCATCCCACTAGAAAATAGCTATTTCGCTAGTCATAACTTGTGATAACCTTCAGCATGTCTGACATAATTTCCCTGTGTAAATGTTAAGAGTCCATGCGAGGAAGAAGTTGGGGACGAGGAAAGTTTCAATATCCCCTTTCTCTCGTGAACTCCTTATTGTGTCACTCCATTTTCTATCTTTTTTTTCCCTTGAGATTCTGTTGTAATGTGACTTTGAGAGGGTTAAGTTAGAATGAAGACTGTGCAAAGCACATCCTTAACCTCTCCTGAAGGAGTCATAGTGTCTTTACTCATCTGGCCTGTTGAATGTACAGCACACACAGGATTAATTAAAACACCCGGAGGAAAGGACACTGTGCATGGGTACCAATTAGAACAGGAATGGGCATTTTCCAACAGAAAGGCCATGGCTAAGGGTCTCTGATCTTATGTAACCATTTCATAAGCAGCTCTATAAGATCTTTTATATTTGATTTTCTCAAACATGCCTTTCATAAACTGAAGTGAATTAAATACTAATGTGTGCTCACGCACAGCAATCTGTGATCAACAATACATAGGAAAGAACAGGAATGAGTAGACAACAGATTAGAAAAATCTTTTAAGGGATACTTTACCTAAAAAATATATTTATTTTTTGAAATACGTACTGTATCACTTTCTTTACTGTTATACTTCAGCACAGGAAAAGGCTAAATAAAGTGAAAAGTATTAAATAGGACTAAATTGCCCACTGTGTGTCACAATAACCTGATACAAATGCTCATGCATTACATCATCACTTGTGGGAGGGTTCACATATAGTTCACACCCCATGATTTGTGAAATATCAGACATCACTTTTTTTCCCCAATTACAGTAATGAAATAATAATGGATATGAGATTTCCTAAAGATTACATATAACCGTGTTATTGAATTAATAGTATTTTTACTTAAATTAAGTGTTAACTTTAAGTAAGTGTTAATTGATGGCAAAGATAATGTAAAAATATGAGAAAGCACAATTAAATATACAAATATACCAATACTAATTCCAATACTTAATAATAATTACAATTACTGAGCTGTTTTAGTGACCTGGGACGTCATTCACTACACTCCTCCTCTTTCATTTTTTAAAGTGAAACATCAACCTTCTTAGTATTCCTTAATCAATTCATTATAATAAGAAAAAAATAAAGAATGCAATTATAAAAGAATGCCTGTTTTCCTATAATTTGTGGGGTAAAAAAAAAATGTATAGGGTCACTAATGACCCGAGGTGTATCACAGTGTAAGTATTATTATTATTTTTTCTGCATTGTAAAATTTTAATTGAATAATGGCATGGTCCAAAAGGGTTGTACCTATTGTTTTAATGAGTCGTGTGTGTGTGTGTGTGTGTGTGTGTGTGTGTGTGTGTGTGTGTGTGTGTGTGTGTGTGTGTGTGTGTGTGTGTGTGTGTGTGTGTGTGTGTGTGTGTGTGTGTGTGTGTGTGTGTGTGTGTGTGTGTGTGTGTGTGTGTGTGTGTGTGTGTGTGTGTGTTTTGGGCATAAAGTGTAATACACCAATCTGAGTCTCATCTCCCATTTCCTTTAAAAGCCAGTTACGCTTGCACCATGACGGCATTACCAAACGGAAAGGCTGAACGCTTTTCCAGAGAGGAATCCTTTTATTCTTAATATTTTAAATGTTTGTGTGCTGCTGCTTGTCCCTGTGTGTGTGTGTGTAATAAGCAGAGTTTACACCCATTGTGCACCTGTTTATTGGGGCATATTACTACTGTGCCATTTAAATAACCCCAAAAATAATGCAGCATTGACTTTAAACCCGTTTTTTTGTTGGTCGTCGGCGCAGTCGTTTTCAGGTGCCTCAAAATAACGATGCGCCTGAACACGCCACGTTTTCAGACCAGCACGCCCATGGGCGAACAGATGGGCATGAATGCATTTGCTATTTAAACAATATGGCGCTGGATGGCTATTTAAACACCGCCTTAACTGGACTGCACTTGTGCACAGTCCGTAGCTCATTTATATAAAATAAAATACTGAAGTTAGATGGAAATGGGTCATACCTGAGCTATTGAAGTAAAACCCGCTTATTCAAGGATGCACATTTATTGTATGGATGGAACAAACATTTGTAAGTGTCTAAAATGCATACGCACAGTTGTGATGAATGATACATTAAGTTTAACTTAAAGGAACACTCCACCATTTTTTAGAAATAGGGCTAATTCAACTTTTTTCCTACATTTAGATATGTGGGCATTTTTTGTCTCAGTTCTTGCATTGTTTTAGTTTCGCCGCTAGCTTAGCTTAGCATAATGAATGGAATCCTATGTTGCCAGCTAGCATATCCCAATTAAATGTAATTTAAAAAAAATTACTAATTACTTCTTGTGGCCTGCACATTCAAAACAAGTGCCAATATGCAGATTAAGACTAGGTGATTTACTAGACAGATATTGACTTGGGACTATATTATGGGGAAGCACAGATGAAGCACTTCTACTTAGGCATTGAGATCGCTCAACTGACGGAGGATGTGAGGATGAGAGCCGTGATATCTCTGTGCCTAAGTAGAAGTGCTTCATCTGTGCTTCACCATAATATAGTCCCAAGTCAATATCTGCCTAGGAAATCGCCTAGCCTTAAACTCGCTATTTGCACTCGTTGTGAATGTGCAGGCCACAAGAAGTAATTAGGTGGGTTATTTATTTATTTTCTTTGGATCCCTTTTACTCGGGACATGCTAGCTGGCAACATAGGATTCTATTCATTATGCTAAGCTAAGCTAGCGGCGACCCTGCCAAACCAAAGAGTGTGCGGTTTATCTATCAATCAGAGGCGCATTAAAGATGTGTCCGATACTATAGCAACACCGGCATGTTTACTTCAAAATCAACATAATGAAAATGTTCCGTATTAAGAGAACAAGGAGGGCTTTTCTTTATATTCCATCAAGAAAAGTTAGTTTAGGATTAGCTGGAAAAGTGCATGATATTCTAGTCTCTCCATGGAAGCATTGCATATTTAGTAAGGTCGCACTTTAGAAAGCTTGCGTATCCATTAACACTATCATAATCACAATAGTTATGGTTGAAAAAACAATACTTTTAAAGCCTTTTTAAATTTTGGCTTATGTAAATTTCTATTCTATTCTATTCTATTCTATTCTATTCTATTCTATTCTATTCTATTCTATTCTATTCTATTCTATTCTATTCTATTCTATTCTGCTATTGTATATATAGGCTATTAAAGTAAAGTGTGTAATAATAATAATGATAATAATAAAACAATAAAGTAATAACATTAGTTAATGCATCAGTTAACATTAACTAACCATGAACAACATTCAGCATGTTCAGGATTAGTTCATCTTTGGTAACATTAGTTAATACAATACAGCTGTTCATGGTTTGTTCATGTTAGTTCACAGTGCATTAACTAATGCCACCAAGATTATATAAATTTTGCAATATTAATGCATTAAATGGTTAAATTAACATTAACAAAGATAAAAAAAAATGCTTTATAAGTGCAGTTCATTATTAGTTCATGTTAACTAATGAACCTTATTGTAAAGTATTACTGGGTTTTTTCGAAAAAAGAAAAAAGATTCACAGCCCTACTTGTCACCCCTGGCTTTGAATTGTGCCGGGTGTATGATAGGGGCCATAGTTACCACAGGCAGAAAAAAAGAACAGGGACCGTCATCAGCAAAACTTGAAAGGGCTCAGCAATTTTCAGCAGAGCAGGTACTGAAAGCATACAAATATTAGTTTCACAGGTCACAAGATAGTGGATCTAGTGAAGCTGTCAGCGTTTAAAATATAGATTTTGACGATGTCGAACGTTTTGAGAATATGCTAGAGATCGTGAATAGGAGCTGCATGTACTGGGAAATGAGCTCTAAATAGGAGAGTGATGATGGTATAAAACATCTGCTCAAACTGAACCCTTTCATGCTCCAAGAGCTAACTAAATATGTTTTATTTTATTCTTCTGTAATTGTTACTCTTATATCTGAAAAGTTTTATATATTGCGACAGGCAGAGATCCATCCGTGTTCGATACTGTTCCAGGTCGCCAAAGACCCAAATATGCAATAATGATTGCCGAAACATTTATGCATTTAAGGATTAAATGTCCCCAACTTTATTTAGTTTTAAATTGTACAAGCACAGTTGACTGCTGGCATGTTAAAATGCCAAATTAGGCTTAAACATTTCTAAACAAGTGAGCAAAAAACAAATTACCCATGCTCTCCACATAATTCCTAAATCATGCTTCCCCTGTCTTTCTCTGCCTGTTACCTCTATAAACTGAATCTTTGAAGATCTTCTCTGATCTTAGTCTCCTCTAGAGGCCTTGCACTGCAGAGACTAACTCTCTGTCTGTCATGTATTGAGCTAGTGAAGGTGATGTCTTGTTTTCTCCTCTGAAACCTCAGCTCAGCACAGCAGGGGATTATGGGATGGATATGGAGGTGAGAAGTGATTATCAATAAAAGGCCAGACAAACAAAGATGAGTCAATAGACTCTTAACTGGAAACAAAGAGTCACAGACACACACACACACACACACACACACACACACACACACACACACACACACACACACACACACACACACACACACACACACACACACACACACAAATAAGATCTCACCTATGGTGTCTCCTTGTTCATGCACCATGCTGGCCAAGTCCTTCATAATCTGATTAACGTCCAGCATGTCTCTCTGCAAAAGCAAAACAAAGGTTGCAGCTCAGAGGTGAATCAAGCAAACATCAGAGCGCTCTGTAGATGTCTTTTATGCAATATCATGGTTCATGTGTTAGTTTGTAATAAATTAAACAACACACGCAACAGAGCGATGAAAAGGAAAGAGGACTTAATGAACATCAATTACACATTATCACACACAGTAGCTGATGCTTATAAGTGGGTGTAGATCAGATAGATCCCTTTAGTTTGAAAATGTAACATAGTTACATTACATGTAAAAATTTAAAACAGAAAATAAAAACAGAAAAATAAACTAAAGTAAATTCCCATGACTCCCAAACAAAACAAAATAAAATAAAAAATGCTTTTAGGTTTGGCTACGTTATATATAAACTATAAAACTAAACGTCTCGGTTACGTATGTAACCCTCGTTCCCTGAAGGAGGGAACGGAGACGTACGTCAGAACTGAACCGACGAATGGGATCTTACTTTAGAGACCAATCCTACTTCGAGCATCTAACAACGAGCCAATGAAATTTGGCATGCGATCACGCATTCCACGCTCCGCCCCGCAGCGCGGGTATAAATAGGAAGTGGAATGGTAGATCAGCGCTTTTTCTGCTGAGGAGCCGAAAGGTGACCGGACTCCCAGCGGAAGCACAGCATCTGGCGACGGGACGTACGTCTCCGTTCCCTCCTTCAGGGAACGAGGGTTACATACGTAACCGAGACGTTCCCTTTCAGTCGGTCACGTTCGACGTACGTCAGAACTGAACCGACGAATGGGATCCCTATGGAAAACGCCAGGATGCTGGCCCTTCCAGCGTCCTGCTTGAGCGCACTGCACCGTCTAGTATGGTACGGAAGTCAGGGCTCCAAGCAGGGAGTACAGTCACTGCTGTTTCTGCAAGACCCACTCAGAATGACTATTGGATAACGCTGGGAAGCGTGCCTACCTCGTATTTGAGAGAGAGGGTACGCTGCGGGGCCACGTCCTTCAGGGAAGGAGAGGTGGCAGAATACACATAAGGACTAACCTGGCAGGGTAGTGCAACATATGGCAGTCTCTGGGGTGGTTCCAGCCTGATTGAAGGGGGGAAAGAACACGCCCAGAGACGACAGAGCGGGCTCTGTCGAGGGAAAGACACGGGGCTAGCCCGAAGGGTAGCTGATACCGTGGAAGAATACACATATGGGGTTGCCGTGAGGGAACCGCTACATATGGAACCCAGCCTACAGCCACGTTTCACAAGCATACGGGTGCAGGCCTGGCGTCAGACGGTCCGCAACGTCTGACACCGGAGGGGTGACGGAGGAGCTCGACAGGGTTAGCCGGTTTCCCGGGGAACACAACTGGAGACAATAGACGCACGTATCCGGCCCAGAGGGCGGGAGTGCCGTTTCGCAAGCCGACACTTAGAACGGGGACTTAGCGCTCCTGGCCACTGGGGGCGAGGATGCGGGAAGATACCGGCTCTACACGTAAGCTATAGAATCTAGCAAACGTGTTAGGTGTCGCCCAGCCCGCAGCTCTACATATGTCTGTCAGCGAGGCGCCTTGAGCCAGCGCCCAGGAAGAAGCAACACTCCGAGTGGAGTGAGCTCTTACACCGAACGGGCAAGGCACGTCTTGGGACTGGTAGGCCAAGACTATAGCATCCACTATCCAGTGGGCTAACCTCTGCTTGGAGACAGCCTTTCCCTTCTGCTGGCCTCCGTAACAGACGAAGAGTTGCTCTGAGGTCCGAAGGCTTTGGGTCCGGTCAACGTAAGCGCGAAGAGCGCGGACCGGACACAGCAAAGCCAGGGCTGGGTCTGCCTCCTCCGAAGGCAGCGCTTGCAGGTTCACCACCTGATCCCGGAAGGGAGTGGTAGGAACCTTGGGCACATATCCGGGCCGGGGTCTCAGGACAACGTGAGAGTTACCTGGCCCGAACTCTAGGCACGATTCGTTGACCGAAAGTGCATGCAGGTCCCCTACCCTCTTGATCGAGGCCAATGCCGTCAGGAGCACTGTCTTCATTGACAAGATTTTCAGCTCACAAGACGCCAAAGGCTCGAAGGGAGGGCTCTGAAGTGCTCGGAGCACTAGAGCTAAGTCCCAAGAGGGTATCGAGGATGGACGAGGAGGATTTAGTCTCCTCGCACCTCTGAGGAACCTGACGATTAGGTCGTGCTTCCCCACGGACTTACCTTCTACTACATCATGGTACGCTGCTATTGCTGCAGAATATACCTTGAGGGTGGAGGGAGACAGCCTTCTCTCCAACCCATCTTGCAGGAAGGAAAGCACGACACTGATCGAACACCTTCGGGGGTCTTCCCGGCGGGAAGCGCACCACTCAACGAACAGGTTCCACTTCAGCGCATAGAGGCGCCTCGTAGAGGGGGCTCTAGCTGAAGCGATGGTGTCTACGACCTCTTTTGGTAGTCCATCTAGAACCTCCGCGTCCCGTCCAGGGACCAGACATGAAGATTCCAGAGGTCTGGACGCGGGTGCCATAGTGTGCCCCGTCCCTGAGAAAGAAGGTCCTTCCTCAGGGGAATCGGCCAAGGAGGGGCTGTCGCGAGGAGTGTGAGTTCTGGGAACCAGGTCCGGTTGGGCCAATACGGCGCAACTAACAAGACCTGCTCCTCGTCCTCCCTGACCTTGCACAGAGTCTGTGCAAGAAGGCTCACTGGGGGAAACGCATACTTGCGTAGGTCCCGGGGCCAGCTGTGCGCCAGTGCATCTGTGCCGAGGGTACCCCCGGTCAGGGAATAGTACCACTGGCAATGGGTCGAGTCCGGAGAGGCAAACAGGTCGACCTGTGCGGCTCCGAACTGGTCCCATATCAGCTGGACCGCCTGGGGGTGGAGTCGCCACTCTCCCGGAGGTGTCGGCTGACGAGAGAGCTCGTCGGCTGTCTGGTTCAGCACACCAGGGACATGAATGGCCCGAAGCGACCTCAGCTGCTTCTGACTCCACAGGAGGAGGTGGCGGGCGAGTTGGAGCAAACAACGGGAGCGTAGACCACCCTGACGGTTGATGTACGCAACGGCCGTGGTGCTGTCCGTACGGACCAGTACATGCTTGCCACGCAGCGGCCCCTTGAGGCGGCGGAGTGCCAGATGTACTGCCAGTAACTCGAGGCAATTGATATGCCAATGCAATTGCGGCCCCGTCCACAGACCAGCAACTGCATGCCCGTTGTACGTGGCCCCCCAGCCTGTGGTGGAGGCATCCGTGAATAGCACAGCATGCCTGGACACTTGTTCTAGGGGCACCCCGGCCCGGAGAAACGAAGTGCTGGACCACGGGCTGAAGGTTTGGCGGCAGTAAGGAGTCACTGGGACCCGGTACTGACCGCTCTGCCACGCCCACCTCGGGACTCGGCCTTCGAGCCAGCGTTGAAGCGGTCTCATATGAAGCCATCCGAGCGGCGTGACCGCGGCTGCAGATGCCATATGCCCCAGGAGCCTCTGAAAGAATTCAGTGGGACCGCTGTCCTGCTCTTGAACATATTCAAGCAGTTCAACACCGACTGGACTCGCTCCTCGGTGAGGCGCGCCGTCCGGTTGACCGAGTCCAGCTCCATACCGAGATAAGAGATCCTCTGTGTAGGACAGAGTTTGCTCTTCTCTCGGTTGACCCGAAGGCCCAACTGGCTAAGGTGACTGAGCACCAAGTCCCTGTGTTCGCACAACTGGTCCTTCGACTGGGCTAGGATCAGCCAACCGTCGAGGTAGTTGAGAATCCGAACGCCGCGTTCTCTGAGCGGAACAATGGCTGCCTCCGCGACCTTCGTAAAGACGCGGGGCGACAGGGACAGCCCGAAGGGCAGGACCTTGTACTGATATGCTTTCCCCTCGAACGCCAAACGTAGGAACGGTCTGTGTTGAGGGAGAAAGACACACGGAAGTACGCATCCTTCAGGTCGATCGCTGCAAACCAATCCTGGGGACGGATGCATTGGAAATGCGTTTCTGCGTCAACATCCTGAACGGGAGCTTGTGCAGGGCCCGATTCAGAACTCGCAGGTCCAGGATTGGTCGTAACCCACCCCCTTCTTGGGCACAATGAAGTAGGGGCTATAGAACCCCGTCTTCATATCGGCTGGAGGAACCGGCTCGATCGCGTCCTTCGCCAGTAGGACCTCGATCTCTGACCTCAAGACCTGAGCATCGCTGCTTCGCACGGAGGTGAAGAGGATGCCCCTGTACTTGGGCGGCCGGCGCGCGAACTGAATCGCGTAGCCGAGTCTGATGGTACGGATGAGCCAGCGAGACGGCCCGGGGAGACCTAGCCAGGCCCCCAGAGACCGTGCAAGCGGGACCAACCGCACCACAGACATGCCCGGGGTGGGGCAGCGAAGCGGAGTACTCTGGCCCGACTCGGGAGGCCCGGAGGCGGCCCGAAGTGTTGCCTGAGCACTCCTGGTTTGGACAGAGAGTGGGTGAGAAGGCCCGGAGGCGTCCTCGGAGCCCACTCTGCTGCCCACTGCCCGGAGGCAGGGAAGTGAAGCACTCAGCCCCGACCCGGGAGGCCCGTGGGCGGCCCGGAGTGTTGACTGAGTGCTCACGAGAGAGGAAGTGTGTGGGTGAGAAGGCCCGGGGGCGTCCTCGAGGCCCACACAACTGCCCCCTGGCGACGGGAGGGTAGGAAAGGAGTGACAAGGCCCGTGGGCGTCGCACACTGCCAACCTGACCCTCTTGGGGCCCAGAGAGAGAGGAAACTGCTCTTAAAATGTGGGTACCGCTGGACTCCGGAGAGCCAGTGGCAGAACCGAAACCAGTCAGGGCCCCCCGGTCCTCCTCCGGGGGGGTGGGGGAGGGATGCGAACATCGTCTCCCCCGAGCAGCTCCTGTTCTCCCTAGCCGGCCCGTCTCAGGGCCGCGTCCCCTTGCGCTTGCCTGCCGGTTAGCGGGCCCTGGACGGGTTGGGCGTCCCTCGCGTCCGGCACCCTGCTCCTCCAGTGGAGGCTGCTGCTCGGCTCTAGCAGGGTGGAGGCGGACGCAGGAGGGGATGCCCTCGGCGACGAGCCGGCAGAGGCGCTGCGACCGACGACCGAGCAGCTGGTCGTCGGCACCCTGGTGCAACGCCTCCGTCTGCTCTTGGGCCACCAAGAACTGCTGGGCAAAGTTCTCGATGGTGCCGCCGAGGAGGCCAGCCCGACAGACAGGCTTTTCTTGCGCATATCTGTCAGGTTAGCCCCCTATTCCTGGACCACTAGTGTGGACATCGCCTGACCCAGGGAGCGTGCAGTGATTTTCGTCGCCCATAGGGCGAGGTCCAACACCGCACGCAGTTCCTGCACAACCCCTGGGCTGGGACTACCCTCGTGCGTGCAGGGCAGAGGGCAGTGAGAGAGGGAAAACAATGATACTTTTTTTTTTTTTTTTTTTTTTTTGTCTCATTTTTGGCCCTTTTGACCCTCCATATTTCCCTCTCTCCGATGCAGCAATTGACATCTGTCCTCTGCCAGAGCCAAAAATGAAACGCTAGCCCTTTTTCTCTTTAGGACCAGCGATTCCACCTTCAACTACCAGCAGGCATGCGAGACAGTGAACGTGGCCGTCAGAACGGCACACAGCGCACTGAGCGCTCAAGCCTCTATGAAGAAGGCAAGGCGAACAATGCCCTGACGTGGTCGTGTTCTCATGAGAGAATCCGTACCACCCACGAACAGAGTCTCAGCATGCTTTTGATGCGATAGAGGAGTGGGGGCCCGAGGGGATTTACCCGGCGGGGAATCCCCACTGTAATCCTCAGGCCACCAGCGCTTATCAGCCAAAGTAGCCCTTTTCCAGTAACACTAGAAATGAACTAGATCGGGGGATAGGCGAAGGGACTCGACCCCATCTGAGGTTTCATAGTCTCGACCGCGCATCTAGAGCGCCGACTGACGCGCGCCGGTTGTCGTGACAACCACCGCTGTCAGCCGGCCGCTCGACGGCACACGGCGCGCTGAACACTCGAGCCCTTTATGAGAAGGGGGAGACGAACAACGCGCCGACGTGACCATGTTCTTTTACCAGAACATGAATCACCCACGATAGCAATCTCACATGCGCTCGTGGCCGTCAAGAGGACAGGAAACAGTTGCATACCAGGAATACACGGTTTGAATGACATCTTGAAAAAGACGCAGGGTCAAACCGTGTTGCTCTTTTGTGAATGGAAAGCTGCTCTTTTAGTGTGCTGAAGCACTCAGGGAGATGACCGCGGCTCCACACAGTTCGTTCTGCAAGCCTGTGTGAGCTCTCAGTGATGTGTATTTGTGTGTGTGTAACGCCCAGCGAACCAACAGTTTGTATAGGAAACGCTCAGCGAACCAACAGTTTGTATGGGAAACGCTCAGCGAACCAACAAGCTCCTTTAGATCGCTTGATCACTGATCAGACGGTCTCTCACTGACGCGCCGTATCACCCGCACTGGCAGACTCTCTCACTCAACACTCTTTGACTCATAGTCAGACACTCTTCGTAGGAAACAGTAAGCACTGCTCGGCTCCGAAGTAGAAAGCGCTGATCTACCATTCCACTTCCTATTTATACCCGCGCTGCGGGGCGGAGCGTGGAATGCGTGATCGCATGCCAAATTTCATTGGCTCGTTGTTAGATGCTCGAAGTAGGATTGGTCTCTAAAGTAAGATCCCATTCGTCGGTTCAGTTCTGACGTACGTCGAACGTGACCGACTGAAAGGGAACAGGTTTTAAATGATACTAGATAGCACATTAACTTGGGTAGCCATATACTTCAGTAATAAACAATAAAGTGTACCTGGTAAATAAACTGAAACTAGACAACTCTAAAAAACTAAAACTAAACTAAAACTTGAGTGAAAGTAATGAAAACTAAATTAAACTGATAATACAAAAAACCCTTACCTGTAAAGGTCTGTTCACACCAGGGACGATAACTATAATGATAACAAGGACATTTTAGCTGTACAAATCATTCTAAATATAAAATAATAGCGAAGTCGACAACACTACTGTAACGATAATGGCACTGAGAAACAACATGTTCAGAACGATTTTTTTCCAGGTCATGAACGATACAAATATTGACAGCCAATCAAAATCCATCCTGCTTTAAAGAGTTCAAGCATTTAAAGTGGCACACAACAAAACTGCAGCGCGCTTAATTAAACAGAATCATATCGCCCTCTGGTTTGGACAGTTATTGATATTTTTTATCTTTATAATTATCGTTCTTGGCGTGAACGGCCCTTAACAATCTTTGAAATATTAACATTAATATTTTATAAAAATAAAGAAGTTTAAAATTGCTGTTTTTATTTAATAGATGGAATTTCAAAAAAGGTATGAAGAATTGTGAAATACTGGTGCTGTTATTGATGAATGAAGGTTTGCCACTGTGACAATACTATAATCAAAAACATACACCATGAAGAACAAAACCAAACCAAACCTTTTCCTCTAGTGCTGTTTCATGTCAAAATTCCTTCTACACGGACCTGAAGCAACATGGAGTCTTCTAAACCCAGAGTCTATCTCCTGCTCACAGGCCTTTTTGTCTCCATACACAACCCCATGCAAGTGCAGCTGGGTCAGTAGAGCTGAAACCATTGAGCCATTCATCACAGGTGTCTGCAATTGTTTGGGAAACTGGCAGCCATCCTGGCTCTTGGCATCGACCGTTTGGCCAGAGCCAAAATGGCCCCTAGCAAATC
Organism: Pseudorasbora parva; assembly: GCF_024679245.1. Lineage (NCBI taxonomy): Eukaryota > Metazoa > Chordata > Actinopteri > Cypriniformes > Gobionidae > Pseudorasbora > Pseudorasbora parva. Next base: position 14,666,722 of record NC_090178.1, on the reverse strand, counting down.
ACACATTACTAAAGAGTTTCTGCATTTTTCTCTTGCTGGTCGTCAACACCATCACATAGCAACATATTTATTTTACCCACCAAGGAGTTTCGGCAATTTACATTTAGTGTGTAGTAACGACAAGACTTGGAGTGTCATTACGCTTGATTAGGAGAGAGGAACTTAAAGGATGGGGAAGAAAAAAGCAGCATGATACGCATCCAGTTAGAGCAATCTTAAATTCATTTACAGTAATGTGCAGAATAGTAAACACCTCTCCATGGAGCTGCATCTCCTTTGAGAATTGGGTTTTAGCTAACAGGCACAGAATCCAGAATAAATCAAAGCATAAAGCCATCCTGGCAAACACAATTCAACACACTGAATAAAGTCGAGGGGTGGGGATGTGGATAAAAGTCTGATGAAATATGAAGAAATTACTCAAATGACCTAAACAAACTTTACAGTTCTAAAACTTCCAGACAAAATAATTTCCTGTATTATCTATCAAACATAATGACATTCTTCTATCTATCTATCTATCTATCTATCTATCTATCTATCTATCTATCTATCTATCTATCTATCTATCTATCTATCTATCTATCTATCTATCTATCTATCTATCTATCTATCTATCTATCTATCTATCTATCTATCTATCTATCTATCTATCTATCTATCTATCCGTCCGTCCGTCCGTCCGTCCGTCCGTCCGTCCGTCCGTCCGTATTAAATACATTTGAGTGTGTTTAAAATTACGTTAGGATGTTACTCTCTGCGTTCGCTCGGCGGCTGCTGTGACACTTGTTGCTCACTGCTAAGAGGAAAGCGCGCAATAAAACTGGTAACTGGTAACCGAGGGTAACGCAGATATGACACAATTGCCAGGCGACTCCCTCAGACGTTGCGGCTCCTCGGTTAAAAAAGCAATTTTCTCACAATTTACAAATAGTTGGAAACATTTGGGATATTGTAAGAACTCAGCTGAACAAAATATAAAAACCTGGTGGTTTTTGGATATATTACTGCAAAAAAAAAAAAAAAACCACATAGCGCACCTTTAAGTACAGCATTTGACTAAACAAACAAACAAAAAAAATGTTAGTTTAACTTAAAAAAGTAAGTAACTTGGTTGCCTTAAAATATTGAGACTTAGACCAACAAATTGGGATCCCTATTGAAAACGCCAGGATGCTGGCCCTTCCAGCGTCCTGCTTGAGCACACTGGACTGTCTAGTATGGTACGGAAGTCAGAGCTCCAAGCAGGGAGGTCAGTCACTGCTGTTTCTGCGAGACCCACTCAGTGTGACTACTGAACGCTGGGAAAGCGTGCCCGTCTCGGGAGAAGGTACGCTGCGGAGCCACATCCTTCAGCGAAGGCCTGGTGGCGGAATACACATAAGGACTAACCAGGCAGGGTAGTGCAACATATGGCAGTCTCTGGGGTGGTTCCAACCTAATTGTAGGGGGGAAAGAACACACCCAGAGACGACAGAGCGGGCTCTGTCAAGGGAAAGACACGGAGCTAGCCATTAGGGTAGCTGGTACCGTGGAGAATACACATATGGGGTTGCCGTGAGGGAACCGCTACATATGGGACCCAGCCTACAGCCACGTTCCACAAGCATACGGGTGCAGGCCTAGCGTCAGACGGTCCGCAACGTCTGACACCATAGGGCTGACGGAGGAGCTCGACAGGGTAAACCATTTTACCGGGGAACACAACTGGAGACAATAGACGCACGTATCCGGCCCACTTAGAACGGGCACTTAGCGCTACTGGCCACTAGGGGTGAGAATGCGGGAAGATACTGGCTCTACATGGAGCCTATAGAATCTAGCGAACGTGTTAGGTGTCGCCCAGCCCGCAGCTCTACAAATGTCTGTCAGCGAGGCGCCTTGAGTCAGCGCCCAGGAGGATGCTACACTCCTTGTGGAGTGTGCTCGCAACCCGAACGGGCAAAGCACGTCTTGGGACTGGTAAGCCAAGACTATAGCATCCACTATTCAGTGGGCTAACCTCTGCTTGGAGACAGCCTTTCCCTTCTGCTGGCCTCCGTAACAGACGAAGAGTTCCTCTGATGTCCGAAAGCTTTTAGTCTGGTCAATGTAAGCGCGAAGAGCGCGGACCGGACAAAACAAGGCCAGGGCTGGGTCTGCCTCCACCGAAGGCAGCACTTGCAGGTTCACCACCTGATCTCGAAAGGGAGTAGTGGGCACGTATCCGGGCCGGGGTCTCAGGATAACGTGAGAGTTACCAGGCCCGAATTCTAGGCACGATTCTTTGACCGAAAGTGCAGGCAGGTCCCCTACCCTCTTGATGGAGGTCAATGCAGTCAGGAGCACCGTCTTCATTGACAAAATTTTAAGCTCAATTGACTCCAAAGGCTCGAAGGGAGGGCTCTGAAGTGCTCTGAGCACTAGAGCTAAGTCCCAAGAGGGTATCGAGTTCGGGCGAGGAGGATTTAGTCTCCTTGCACCTCTGAGGAACCTGACGATTAAGTTGTGCTTCCCTACGGACTTACCTTCAACTGCGTCGTGGTACGCCGCTATTGCGGCGACGTACACTTTGAGGGTGGAGGGAGACAGCCTTCGAACACCTTCGGGGGTCTTCCCGGCAGGAAGAACACCACTCAACAAACAGGTTCCACTTCAGAGCATAGAGGCGCCTCATAGAGGGGGCGCTCTATAGAGGGGCCCATATAGAACCTCCGCGTCCCGTCCAGGGACCAGACATGAAGATTCCAGAGGTCTCGACGTGGGTGCCATAGAGTGCCCCGTCCCTGAGAAAGAAGGTCCTTCCTCAGGGGAATGGGCCAAGGAGGGGCTGTCGCGAGGAGAGTTAGTTCTGGGAACCAGGTCCGGTTGGGCCAGTAAGGTACAACTAGCAAGACCTGCTCCTCGTCCTCCCTGACTTTGCACAAAGTCTGTGCAAGAAGGCTCACTGGGGGAAACGCATACTTGCGTAGGCCCTGGGGCCAGCTGTGCGCCAGTAACTCTGTGCTGAGGGTACCCCCGGTCAGGGAATAGTACCACTGGCAATGGGTCGAGTCCGGAGAGGCAAACAGGTCTACCTGTGCGGCCCCGAACTGGTCCCATATCAGCTGGACCGCCAGGGGGTGGAGTCGCCACTCTCCCGAAGGTGCTGGCTGCCGAGAGAGCTCGTCGGCTGTCCGGTTGAGCCGAGTCTGATGGTACGGATGAGCCAACGGGACGGTCGAGGGAGCTCTAGCCAAGCTCCCAGGGACCCCACCAGTGGGACCAACTGCACCACAGACATGCCCAGGGTGGGGCAGCGCAAAGAAGTGCTCTGGCTTGACTCAGGAGGCCCAGAGGAGGCCCGGAGGCGGCCCGGAGGCAGCCCGAAGTGTTGCGCAAGTACTCCTGGTGCGGGCAGGGAGTGGGTGAGAAGGCCCGGAGGGGTCCTCGAAGCCCACTCAGCTGCCTGCTTCCCAGAGGCAGAGAGGTGGGATGCTCAGACCCGACTCGGGAGGCCCGTGGGCGGCCCGGAGTGTTGTCTGAGTGTTCCCGGATGGGACAGAGAGTGGGTGAGAAGGCCCGGAGGTGTCCTCGAGGCCCACTCTGCTGCCCCCTGGTGAGGGGAGGGGAGGGGAGGGAGGGAGAGACAAGGCCTGGAGGTGTCGTGAACGGCCACCCTGGCCCTCTTGGGGCCCAGGGAGATAGAAAACTGCTCTTTTTGTGAATATGTGGGTACCGCCGAGCTCCGGAGAGCTGGTGGCAGATGGAAAAAAAACAGTCGGGCCACCCCGGTCCTCCTCCGGGGGGTGGGGGAGGGATGCGGACATCATCTCAACGCCCTCGGCGATGAGCAGGCGGCGGAGCTACGGCTGGCGACGAGGTGGAGGCAGCAGCGGGTCGCCGGAGCAAGATGTTTTTAATGACCTCCGTCTGCTTCTGGGCCACCGAGAACTGCTGGGCAAAGTCCTCGATGGCGTCGCCGAAGAGGCCGGCCTGGCAGATCGGGGCGTTCAGGAATCGTACCTTGTCCGCATCGCCCCAGGGAGTGCAAATATATATATATATATATAAGCGACTTACAACTCAGGAGAACAGGAAGAGATCCATCAAGAAGAGGCAAAGAAACACAAAAGTGCCCCAAATACCAAGATTTGTATACCGCTCAGAGTAGCAAAAACCAGAAAAGGGAAGAAGGAGAAATAAAGGAGGAAAGAGGTTTTTTTTATTATTATTTTTTTTATGTAAGATTAAGTGCTCATGGAAGAAATTAGTTTTTACCTGTCTTTTGAACGAAGCGAGTGATTCTGTCGTGCGTATGGAGGATGGAATATCGTTCCATATATACAGTATTGTTCAAAATAATAGCAGTACAATGTGACTAACCAGAATAATCAAGGTTTTTCGTATATTTTTGTATTGCTACGTGGCAAACAAGTTACCAGTAGGTTCAGTAGATTCTCAGAAAACAAATGAGACCCAGCATTCATGATATGCACGCTCTTAAGGCTGTGCAATTGGGCAATTAGTTGAATTAGTTGAAAGGGGTGTGTTCAAAAAAATAGCAGTGTGGCATTCAATCAATGAGATCATCAATTTTGTGAAGAAACAGGTGTGAATCAGGTGGCCCCTATTTAAGGATGAAGCCAACACTTGTTGAACATGCATTTGAAAGCTGAGGAAAATGGGTCGTTCAAGACATTGTTCAGAAGAACAGCGTACTTTGATTAAAAAGTTGATTAGAGAGGGGAAAACCTATAAAGAGGTGCAAAAAATGATAGGCTGTTCAGCTAAAATGATCTCCAATGCCTCAAAATGGAGAGCAAAACCAGAGAGACGTGGAAGAAAACGGAAGACAACCATCAAAATGGATAGAAGAATAACCAGAATGGCAAAGGCTCAGCCAATGATCACCTCCAGGATGATCAAAGACAGTCTGGAGTTATCTGTAAGTACTGTGACCGTTAGAAGACGTCTATGTGAAGCTAATCTATTTTCAAGAATCCCCCGCAAAGTCCGTCTGTTAAAAAAAAGGCATGTGCAGAAGAGGTTACAATTTGCCAAAGAACACATCAACTGGCCTAAAGAGAAATGGAGGAACATTTTGTGGACTGATGAGAGTAAAATTGTTCTTTTTGGGTCCAAGGGCCACAGGCAGTTTGTGAGACGACCCCCAAACTCTGAATTCAAGCCACAGTACACAGTGAAGACAGTGAAGCATGGAGGTGCAAGCATCATGATATGGGCATGTTTCTCCTACTATGGTGTTGGGCCTATTTATCGCATACCAGGGATCATGGATCAGTTTGCATATGTTAAAATACTTGAAGAGGTCATGTTGCCCTATGCTGAAGAGGACATGCCCTTGAAATGGTTGTTTCAACAAGACAATGACCCAAAACACACTAGTAAACGGGCAAAGTCTTGGTTCCAAACCAACAAAATTAATGTTATGGAGTGGCCAGCCCAATCTCCAGACCTTAATCCAATTGAGAACTTGTGGGGTGATATCAAAAATGCTGTTTCTGAAGCAAAACCAAGAAATGTGAATGAATTGTGGAATGTTGTTAAAGAATCATGGAGTGGAATAACAGCTGAGAGGTGCCACAAGTTGGTTGACTCCATGCCACACAGATGTCAAGCAGTTTTAAAAAACTGTGGTCATACAACTAAATATTAGTTTAGTGATTCACAGGATTGCTAAATCCCAGAAGAAAAAAAAAATGTTTGTACAAAATAGTTTTGAGTTTGTACAGTCAATGGTAGACACTGCTATTTTTTTGAACACACCCCTTTCAACTAATTGCCCAATTGCACAGCCTTAAGAGCGTGCATATCATGAATGCTGGGTCTTGTTTGTTTTCTGACAATCTACTGAACCTACTGGTAACTTGTTTGCCACGTAGCAATAAAAAATATACTAAAAACCTTGATTATTCTGGTTAGTCACATTGTACTGCTATTATTTTGAACAATACTGTATATATATATATATATATATATATATATATATATATATATATATATATATATATATATATATATATATATATATATATATATATATATATATATACCTAGGTGCAATTTACCAATCCAGGACAGATTTAGAAAAAAAGTCGAATGGAAATATAGAAGGCATATTATGATAACTTGTTCAATCATTTTGCATGTAAAGATGCTATGAGCTTGTGCCTAAATGTTGAGGGGAGTAAGACTATTCAACAGAGACCCAATATAATACATTTTGATCAACATGACATAAGCAACTGATAACGTAGGAAACAGCAGAGAATTGTACATAATCATTGGCATTGATTTATCAAAGCATTTGCAGCTTGTTCAAAGAAATGAGAAACTGCTTTTTTGATGTGCACAAATGACACAATTGTGTGAGAATTGAACAGATAGTTTTGAGAATTTCCATTCTGATCTGAGAAATGTACCAAAGCAACTGAAAAAAACTGTGATGAAGGAAAGTGTTTCTCATCCTGTACTCAAATTTACAATGGTGTTCCCCATGGTTCCATTTTGGGCCCTCTTCTCTTTTCTTAATATACATTATGCTTCCTCTAGGTCATATAATCGAGGCACAACTTATCATATAGATTCTATGCTGATGACAGTCAGATTTATCTTAAAAATCTTACGGAATCTTACTCATGATGTCTTCCTGGTGACACATGCACACACATGATGGATGGATCTATATTTGAGGGTCACCAACATAAATAAATCTATGGCTTCTATCCATTCGACTAAGTACACACGCACATGTGTATGTTTGAGACCCTTTATATATAAAAGAGTGAGACAGTGACATATTGATTTTGAGAGCACTCTGTGCTCTTCTGCCCAGGGGGGAGTCTGGGTAGTCCTGGGGGCTAAGGCGTGCCAGTTTACATCATTTATAAGGGTTATAATAAGCACACAGCATTTTAGAGCTCCTTTATAACCCAGAATCCACAGTTATTCTTCATGTTACCATTTCATAAAGACCCCAGACAGTGCCACTGTCCCCTGTGTGCAGAAGAGGCGGCTCCACAGACGGCCAGTGCCACTTTTGAGTAGTCAAGATGTGGTTCAGTGCTTTGGCTAACATGAGTCAATGAAGCAGTTAGAAGTTTCACAGCTGTAACTTCCCAGCCTAGATCAATCAAGGAGATAGATCTGAAGAATACAAAAAACTATGACAGATTCTTTTGTAGCTTATGGTTCAACAAGGGTGTAACCACTATCATTTTCAGTAGCCGCTAGATTTTTTTTTTTTTTTCAGTACAAACATAGAAAAGAAATGCAAATAAAAGAAAAAAGTACCAATGGAAACTAAAATGTGATTTGTTTAATTTACTCTTAAAATAGAAAGCCTTACAATGATATAAGATTCAATGCAATATATATATATATATATATATATATATATATATATATATATATATATATATATATATATATATATATATATATATATATATATATATATATATATATATCCCCCCCCCCCCCGAAATATCTAAACAAAGGTAACATTTTGATCCGAAATTCCATTTTAAAAATAATTGAGTGTTCATCTGAGTGGTCCAAGACCCTTTGACTTTTGTCACACTTTTTGACACAAAAAATGCCTTGATTTGAGGAGTTCTGTGGTTGAAATTTAAAAAAAGAAACAAAATCTAAAGGGGCAATTTGACCCACCACAGCTAAAACCCCAGTTTCAAATTAACAGTTAAAACTGTAAAAAACTGTTTTTTGTTTTTGTTTTTTGAGAACACAATCAAGAGTGTGAAAGTATTCAAATAAGACTGTTAAACAAACACTGAAAAGTGTTAAATGAGTTAATGAGATAATTACGTGATTAATTGAGCGATTATTGACCATTACTGAAGATAGATTTTAAAGATTAATTTATAATGACATTAGATTGAAATAAATGTAAAACAACAAACAAGAATTGTCGTTGAATTTTACTTGCAGAACCTAGCCATCCTAATGTTGAACAGTAAAAGACTGTCCAAGAGTCATGTGGATCCGACTGATGCTCTTTTTTCTTGAGCTTCGATTAAGTTGCCCATGTCAAACATCAACATTCATGTTTTTATTTAGAAAATGAAAGAAAGAGAGAGATATACGACGAGAGAGAACGACAACACAGGTCTGATAGGACTCAAAGGGTCTGCCTTTGTTTCATTAGATACAAAATGTCAGACATCTGCTGCATCTGACACGTGGGTCTACGGTGCACCACAAACGCACACACACTTCAGTGAGAGCCGCTGACAGGAACCGCAACAGCCACACAATTAAATGTGTGGACTGATAAGGCTATAGATGTCATGGACAAAACACACTCCCAAACAGAAGATGACTGACACTTCTATGTACGCAACATGCCAGGAAGTTTCGCAGGAGCACAGACTGACAAGAGTGAATGTGAGAGTGACTGTAAGCAATCAGAAGTCCTATCTAAGACAAGAAAACACTGAGGAAAGCTCAAAGTGAAAGATGTGTGAAGGAAAGAGAGGGATAGGAGAGCTGTAGTGATGGACTGACGACACCGCAGGGCCGTTGAGGTTTCCCAGCAAACTGAGAGATTATTTGTGGTTTGTGACCACTTTAAGATAGCTGACAGGTGACAGATGGACAAGATGAGTGAAATATTGTGAAATGATCTTATAAAGTCCAGTTCTGCGGAGTAACTAGTTGCAGCATTACGTAATTTAATTACAAAAGAAATGTAACTGGAATTGTAATCCATTACAGGTACTGAGAGAAAAAGTTCAAATAATTAAATTACAGGTACTTATATGAAAATGTTAATGATTACAAAGGAGGTTGCATCTGAATATTTTTCTGTAAAAAACTTTAGTTTTAGGCTACAACCAAGCATGCCTCACAAGCATGCCTCACAAGTCCAGAAAAGTGAAGCCAAAGCATCTCGATCGCCCCCCAGGTGGTTGGTCTCGGTATAGCTCATAAACTCGCCCCATCCATGTATTCTAAACAACCTGGGCTCACAGAATTCCGTGAAATGAACACGGCCCTAAAAAAAAAAAAAAAAAAAAAAATTGTGATGGGTCCACGGAAGTGATGCCTATGTATGTCAATGACAGGCAGCATCCGTGGTCACGGACACAGATTCCCTATTCCAACACCTTATTTGTGAGTTTGATTCAGTCAGCATAATTTTATGACCTCTTCAAGCTCTATTCCAGCTCTCTTCAAGCTCTATTCCAGCTCTCTTCAAGCTCTATTCCTGCTTTCTTCCAGCTCTCTTCAAGCTCTATTCCTGCTTTCTTCCAGCTCTCTTCAAGCTCTATTCCAGCTCTCTTCAAGCTCTATTCCTGCTTTCTTCCAGCTCTCTTCAAGCTCTATTCCTGCTTTCTTCCAGCTCTCTTCAAGCTCTATTCCAGCTCTCTTCAAGCTCTATTCCAGCTCTCTTCAAGCTCTATTCCAGCTCTCTTCATGTTCTCTTCAAGCTCTGTTCCTCCTCTCTTCAAGCTCTATTCCTGCTCTTTTCGAGCTCTATTTCTGCTCTCTTCAGGTTTTCTTCATGCTCTTTTCCAGCTATATTCCTGCTCTCTTCAAACTCTATTCCTGCTATCTTCATGTTCTCTTCAAGCTCTATTCCTCCTCTCTTAATGTTCTCTTCAAGCTCTATTCCTGCTCTCTTCAAGCTCTATTCCTGCTCTCTTCATGTTCTCTTCATGCTCTTTTCAAGCTCTATTCCTGCTCTCTTCATGTTCTCTTCATGCTCTTTTCAAGCTCTATTCCTGCTCTCTTCATGTTCTCTTCATGCTCTTTTCCTGCTCTATTCCTGCTCTCTTCAAGCTCTATTCCTGCTCTCTTCATGTTCTCTTCATGCTCTTTTCCTGCTCTATTCCTGCTCTCTTCAAGCTCTATTCCTGCTCTCTTCATGTTCTCTTCATGCTCTTTTCCAGCTCTATTCCTGCTCTCTTCATGTTCTCTTCATGCTCTTTTCCAGCTCTATTCCTGCTCTCTTCATGTTCTCTTCATGCTCTTTTCCAGATCTATTCCTGCACTCTTCATGTTCTCTTCATGCTCTTTTCCAGCTCTCTTCATGCTCTCTCTACTCTCAAGGAAAGAGAGATAAAAAGTGATAAAAATGCACTCCAGTGCTGGAAATGTAAAAAATATTTCATCAAGAAATCATAATAGGATGCAAATACAACAGTTCAGTGCAAAGTTTCTTTGCCAAAAATGAAAATGCTTGAAGGTTTCAATGTCGAATCCTAGAAAGTATCTACAAGTATGTAACTAAGCCTACAGTTAACTAAAGTAGGAAAGGTATTGCCTACTCCCACCTGCCACAGCATGTGTATTCAAGACATATTTTACTCTATATTGCTAGGTGCATGCCTCAGGGTCCAGGTCCGCTCCCGCCTAAGGGTCCTGGTCCGCTCACACCTGAGGGTCCTGGTCCATCCACGCATCAGGGTCCAGGTCCGTCCACGCCTGAGGGTCCAGGTCTGCTCACGCCTGAGGGTCCAGGTTCGTTCACGCCTGAGGGTCCAGGTTCACCCACGCCTCAGGATCCAGGTCAACCAACGCCTGAGGGTCCAGGTCCGTCCACCCCTGAGGGTCCAGGTCGGTTCATGCCTCAGGGTCCTGGTCTGTCCATGCCTGAGGGTCCAGGTCTGCCCTCACCTGAGGGTCCAGGTCCACCCCACGCCTCAGGGTTCAGGTCCGCCCATGCCTCAGGGTCCAGGTCCGCCTATGCCACAGGGTGAGTTCCACCCACGCCAGGGTCCATGTTGGGTGCCTTGGCACGGGCCTGGCCCACCATTCCTCCCCCAAGTCCGCCCCAAGACTGTTTTGAATCAAAACCTCAAAACCTCGCCTCTCAGTAGATGTTACAAGAGCAAAATAACTTTTTTTTTGGTGAGAGGTGAAACATACAGGTCACCTCTCCTTACACTCACACCATTTGCTGAACCAGTATTGCTGTTGCAGGGCAGCATGGGATGCTCAAACAAAATGCTTTAATTGTGCAAAGGTTGCTTTTGTTAACTTAAACGAAATCTCAAGCTAAAAAAAGCTGGACCCTCCGAGGGAGATTGACAGTCATGTTTAGCGACTTCCATTTTCTAATGACTGTTCCAACATTGGACCTTTCTTCACCAAGATGATTTTCCCGTAGCCCTTTTCCAGCTTTGTGGAGGTGTACAATTTTGTCTCTAGTGTCTTTGGAGAGCTCTTTGGTCTTGGCCATGTTGGTAGTTAGGTAGTACAGAAAAGGTGTGAACAGTTATTTTTTAAGATCATTTGTAAGATTCGCATATGCATTTGTTTCCCTTTCCTATATTCAAACATAGTTCAAACATATTAACCACTATGGTATAAATATATAAATAATACTAAAATAACACTGAATAGCGGCAACAAAATCATGGGGTTTACACTTTTCCACTTTTTGTGAGGTTAACCTAGAACAGCCTGCTTAGTTATCTCTGCATATTAAGCTCAGACAAAAGGAAAAAGTGAGGAGAAAGTATTTCAACAGTGAAACAAAATGACAGATTATCTTTAAAATACAATATAGCTCTGCAGTGGTTAAAGCTCAGGGCTGGTAATTGAAAAGCAAGGCACTTAACCTCAGGTTGCTCAAGGGGATTGTCCTGTAATGAGTGTATTTTTAGTCATTCTGGATAAACACATCTGCAAAACACCTCCTTTAATTGAAAGCATCCTATTATTGCTAAAGCTAACACAATAAGGCACCTCTAAACAAAATAAATGTCTCTTAATAAAGAATATATTGGCTTCGGTCCGAATTTCTGTGCCCTGTGCAGTCCTGGCAGCGTCATTGATAAAAGGTGATGATCTAAAGCAAAGGACCCAACTAAATTACCGGGCACAGGCTCAAAATGGCTTTCAGGACCTGAAGGCTTTAAACATATCTATTGTTCTTCTTACACACTTAATAGGAATAATTATGTAAAAAAAAAATAATAATAATAAATAAAAAAAATAATAATAATATATATATTATAAAGAAATTGTTACAGTACAAAAGTCATTTATATAAATATTAATTAATTAAGAAGAAGTAGAGGTAGTAATAGTTAAAAGGAGAAAATGTCTTGAATACATTTTTTTTCACCAACTGGCAATTTTTTCTTTTTTGCTGCATATTACTTGCAATACGAATTGCTAAAAGATGTACCTCTTACAGGAAATAAGAATAGGCCACATCCAGCATGTCTGGAAAGGTAACACTTGAAATAAAATAGCTTGAGGTAAAATCAAAGTTCCTTAAATAGAGGTGATAACCTCACTGGAGTAAATATCACAGTACAAGGAGCTATGGTCAAGCAACAATACATTGTTTTTAAGAGCTGAAATGTGCCCTGGATGATGCCGACGTGTTATGCTGGGTGAAGATAATGTGATATGACTACCCTCTGTGTTTCTGATTTCAAGTCCTGAACTAAACGCAGCATGTATCAAAGCTCCCCTGGGGCTAACAACCTGAAATCTCCATATTTAGAAGCTGCCAGCTGGGTGTGTGTAACTCCAAGAGTGGGTTAGAAAGTATAGCGTGAACTGCTTATGATAGAATGAGAAAAAGAAACCTAGAATAGTCAGTTGGTGGTTGATAGCTTCATAATAGCTTGCGAAAAACAGTGTTCGCTCATACTGCTAGACAATCAGCTTTGAGAGCTCTGACCATCAGTAATAAGTGAGTGAGAGCTCCTGTAGTGAAAAAAGACAAAAACAGAGGGGCAACACAATCCCAAAAGGCAACTTTCATTCTGCACTATATATATATATATATATATATATATATATATATATATATATATATATATATATATATATATATATATATATATATATATATATATATATATATATATATATATATATATATACATACATACATATGCATATTAGGAACACCATACTAATACTGTGTGTGTTCCCCTTTTGCCTTCAGAACTGCCTTCATTCTACATGGCATTGAGTCAACAAGGTGCTGAAAGCATTCTTTTGAAATGTTGGCCATATTGATAGGATAGCATCTTGCAGTTGATGAAGAGGTTGTGAAAATTGTAGCCTCTTTTTCCTATTTGTAGTGGAGATGAGTGGCACCCGGTGGGGTCTGCTGTTGTAGCCCATCCGCCTCAAGGTTGTGCGTGTTGTGGCTTCACAAATGCTTTGCTGCATACCTTGTAACGAGTGGTTATTTCAGTCAAAGTTGCTCTTCTATCAGCTTGAATCAGTCGGCCCATTCTCCTCTGACCTCTAGCATCAACAAGGCATTTTCGCCCACAGGACTGCCGCATACTGGATGTTTTTCCCTTTTCACACCATTCTTTGTAAACCCTAGAAATGTTTGTGCGGGAAAATCCCAGTAACTGAGATTTAAAAAAAAATAAACATACATTTTACTTTTGGTTAAGTGCAAAATTTGTCACAATATAATTTGTTATTGTAAATTCAACATGCCTGAATAAATTAGGTAGACATTTAAATAGCATCAAAGTGATTTTATGTCTTCACAATGTCCTTAATCTTTATTATAGGCTTATAATTTGAGTGGGTAATGTGACATTTAATGTTTTGTCACATTACCCACTCAAATTATAAGCCTAAACTACCTAACTAACTTCTAAATAGCGATAACAATCGCTACCATTCAAAAAGAAAAAATAAATAAATAAAAATAAATTATAGCAAGTTAATTTATTGCAACCAATAACCTGCTCTTTAATAATCTACACCATGCTGGTATGCAAACATAACAGAGATTTGTTCTTAACCCCAACATAACTGGACATTAAATAATAAACACCTTCTTTGTCTATATTATCTCAGTCAATTTCAACATTTACTGCACATCAAGTACAATGCAAATATGCTGGAAATAATAAACCTCCAGCCAAGTTTCAGTTAATGGCAATTTAAAAAATGGTGAGATGAAAATATCATAAAGTTATGGTAGTACAGGATAAAAGTCGCTCGAGTCTGGCCTGTGAAGGGAGCTAATGCGTGGGCGAAAGACATAAACGAGGTAAAGCACCCGATATATAAGAATATCAGATGTATCATAAATCATCACAGGTAGGCCTACTGTCTTCAAAAAGACACAAAAAGACAACATGCCCTGTAAGACAAACAATTATTCACAGTGCTGGTACAATTGCTGGTCTGCATTCTATATGTCACAGAGATAATTGGCCAGTCTATGGTGCTGCAATAAGTGAAGTTCAATCAATACAAAAATGACACAAAATGGACTTGAGGTTTGAAGTCTGCATAAACACTTTAATGTGTTTTTGTAATGCAATTCTTTTTTTTTCTTTTTTTTTGTACACATTAAAATACTATTTTAAACAGAGAAAAGAATGGAAAAGTATAAAATACCATATGGTTTACATACATATTGAAGACATATTTGATGGCAATTAAAATACAATAAGTCACCAATATATATGTCAGAACTTTTAGGTGGAGGTTTATCAGTTTTGAAACCATTACAAAAAAAAAAAAAAAAAAAACTCCCAATAAAACAAAATGTTGTCCTTTCATGGATTGAAATTTCATGGGTTTTATTTTTTTCAAACGCCAAATAATCACGATGCTCACATTTACAAGCCAGCGTCATTATAGTAGTCTATTGGTTACCGTTTTACAGAATCTATATGATACTTCAATTCAATGTTTGAGTGGTAGGTAATCACCATAACAAGCATGACAGCATCGGTCGGGCACGCCTCCTTCAGCTCACGCAAACGAGTAAACGCTGGTCACATGTTGATCCTCGTCCAGCCTTTAATCCCATCACTTTTTCGTTTCCTCTTATTGCTTTCCTCCAACAAAACCTTTTCTTTCTAATTTGTCTGTGCTGCTTCGGACATGACTATATTATCCGACGAACAAAGTTGGGCTCGCACGTCCGAATTTAAGGAAGTGTGGGTGTTGGTGGAAGTGACGTATATGCCGTAAAGCAGTCGAATTTTGTAGTTCTTTTTGTTCTCGGGTTACTACCCGAAACCCGAAGTTTAAAAGTACGATTAAAAAAGATACAGACCCCATCAAGCTATAGCAGACGTGTCATTCAACCTATTGTAAGTCGATGTATCATCACAAGAGTCTTGAATATATATTATGAAGGTTGAAAAGTTACCTAGTGCTGATTTAATGAATAGAAAGTTCAAAAGAACAGCATTTATCAGAAATATAAAGCTTTTACAACATTATAAAATGCATATAATGTCACTTAATCAATTTAATGCATCCTTGCTAAATAAACATATTTATTTACATTTGTACCCCCCATAGAAAAAAGCTTTCTATTTCAGATATACTGTTCTTTTTAACTTTCTATTCATCAAAGAATCCTACACAGCTGCTTTCAACATTGATGTCAATCATACATTTTTTTTGAGCAGCAAATCATCATATTTGAATGATTTCTGAAGGATCATGTGACCCTGAAGACTGGATCAGTGATGCTCAATATTCAGCCTTGCATCACACGAATAAATTACATTTGAAAATGTATTCAAATAGAAAATAGTTATTTTACATTTTAATAATATCTCACAATATTACAGCTTTTTGTATGTTTATCACGTTAATGCATCCTTGCTAAGCATAAGAGACTTCTTTTAAAAACATAAAATATTTTCTCATAAAAACTTTTGACTGGTAGTGTATGTCTAAAGAAACGTTGAAATGTCAGGTTTTAAATCATGTAAAACAAATAAAAAACATATACTCTATGTTTATGTTATCTCTTTGAAAACAGAGCGATGTCAGTCGGTCGGGAGTCACTTTATTATTTGCTAATGCGGCCATGCCCACTGAGAGCATGTTCTATTCAAAGATGAATTCTGAAGCAATCTATTTAAACAATTATATTTAGAACAAAAAAAAGTTAATTATGTAAATATATAAATAAAATACATTACTGAAATATCTTTAAATATTTTAAAACTAAATAAATATTGCTTTAATAAGGACAGGTGCAGAGACTGCTCTATATCGTTGAATGGCCATTGTTTTCACACAGTAAACAGATAAGCAATTGGTTATAATGCACAACACTGTAAAATGTGTTGTAAATAAAACACAAATACGCACAGGAGCCTTACTCAATACTGCAGAAAGAAATGTCACTATTTCCATAATGAATTACCAGAAACTACATCTACTTTTTACCATAACTCTAACAGGAGACAGCTGGAAAAGGAGAACATTTCTTCACACAGCAGAGCACTGGTGTGGTAATTCAAATAAATGTAGCTATCATTCAAACTAAATAACTTAATTCTAAGCAATGCCATTTGACACCCTGACTCCTTTGTGGCATTTTATTAAAGGCTCTGTAGTGTTGAATGGCTTTCTCAAGTGCACTACTTACTTCACTGCCACATCGATGCACTTTTTAAATGCTATATGAAATGCATACAGTAAGCTGCATATGCGTTAGTCATCATTTGCTTGAAGCATTTGTCATTACTCTAGTCATCCATCCGTCCACCCCTGCTGCACGTCTCCTCAGAAGCCCGTCACCCAAATGGAGCCTACAGCTGTTCTACCTTTCCAAAATGCCAGTCTCTCTCTCACTCAAAGTCTGAGACCAACCCTGTGTGAATGCCACAGCGGCTGCATCACCATTTACTGTCATGCTTTTAGTTTTTGTTTTTTGTGGCTGTTGCTAAAGACTAAATTGTTGCAAAGAAAAATGGTAATAAATAAATAAATATGCATGTGTGTGTAATTAAATGTGTTTGCGTGTACAGGTATTTGTGGTTTATGAGGTCATAAATGTGTTCACTTCCTGTCTGCATTTATTTCATGAACAAAAAGTTCAAAAGAACAGCAATTACTTATACTTACATCACTTGTTTGTGTGTGTGTGTGTGTATATATATATATATATATATATATATATATATATATATATATATATATATAGTCTACAAACATTTCATTAGCTGATATAATTATCTAACAATCTATCTGAAATATTTAAACAATAAATAAAAAAAAATAAAAAAATATACTAGGTGGGTCTAATTTTATGCATTCTGACTTATTTCCAATGTTAAAGAGTTGGACACATGATGGAGTATTTATGTAAATTCAAGTATGTAAATTCATACTTTTTTTTTCAAGTATGGCCCTGTATGACTTCATAAAGGGTGGAATCCCTTGCATGGGCACTTCTCCTGGATGAGCGTGTGCAGGTGCACATCAACCGGAGCGAGAGCTAGAGCATGCCGCATCAACGAGCTTCATTAGGGTTACTGAAGCCGTCGGCAACAATGTCACTTAAGTGTGTTTCTGGTCGCGAGGGAAAAATAACCTTATTCAGCTTCCCAAAAACCCTGTGTTAAGGAAATAGTGGAAGCAGTTTATTTTTGCGGAGCAGCGACAGAGTTCTGCAAGTGTGCTTGTTTGTCCCCGGTCATGAGTCAAAACCGTAGACGGTGATTGAAACTGCGTCAAATTTCTGTTTTGTTTGGCAGATGGCATGTAAATACATATAATGTAAACAACACAAACAAATAGTGAATAAGGTTATCCAGGGATTATGGCATGATGCATTGTGTGTGTGTGTGTGTGTGTGTGTGTGTGTGTGTGTGTGTGTGTGTGTGTGTGTGTGTGTGTGAGTCTGTTACTTTTTAGCTCCGCCCACTTCACGCCGCCACAAGTTCAGCTGTTTTCGGAAAGAATCGGTACAGTGTATCTATCTCTAATAAATATGATCAAACTAAAGACTCTTCAGATTTATGAAGGATGCAATACTACTCTATATGTACTCAATATTAACATGAGATATGCAGATGCTGTGTGTGTGTGTTATGTACCCTTTAAAGACCTTAAGACTCAGAAAGCCAGGATTGATAAACCATGTCACTAATGTGTCTCTAAAATCCAAGGCGGCTGCACAGACGGGGTAGCCTTTCATCAGCTTCTGATCAGAAAACAGAGGTACTAAAGTGCAGAACTATACTCCACACTGGTCACAGACAGATTGGAATGTCAGTCAAACTCAGTATCAGATCCCAGAGCGTGTGCTCTGTGTCAGGTTGCGCTGCTCTCACAGAAACATCCGGTAGCCCACGTTTTTTGTCTGACTCACGGGTGTTGTGTGAATAGTGTAACTTTTGCCCTTTAAAGCATAGACAAAACAAAACATTTACAGAACAAAAATGCATGGGAATATACTGCAAAATATAATGCAATATATTACATAATACTTTCCATATATGGGGAACTAATGCTTGTATTTTTCAATATACTGCGATATATGTATTGACCATGAATGGCTATATATTGATACATATAAAAAAAATGAAAGCAAAAATAGCATTACATGTTCAAATATTCATGTAAGTATATTTTACACACATATACAAACATTCACAGAATGAGTTACAATAAGTGGTATCAACAGACTTCTAGTTCCCAGCATGCTTTGCTTCTGACTGTTAAAGGAGGGTTAATGTTCAAATTAAAGGTGCACTATGTAGGATTTTTGGAGTAAAACATCAAAAAATCACCAGGCCAATGTTATATACTTTGTTCAGTTGAGTTCTTACAATATCCCAAATGTTTCCAATTATTTGTATATTGTGAGAAAATTGCTATTTTAACCAAGGAACCTGGACGTCTGAGGGAGTCACCTGTCAATTGCATCATATCTGCGTTTATTTTTCAGAAACGTTAACTCTTATCAGCGTGAACAAGTGTCACAGCAGCTGCTGAGCAAACCTACAGAGTAACGTCATAACATCATTTTAAACACACTTAACCTCATACTCGTGACCGGAAAACCGGAATTGGCGCCGGCGACTGTCCCGTCCTAATAAAAGTCCCGCCTCTCGCAAGCCGTGTGTTGTGCTTCAGTCGCTCCAGCAGCCTTGCTCAGCTCCTTCAACATTGGTCCCATTCTGCTTCATACTACAGTAACGTTAATAACCGAATCCATGAACATGATTTCAGCCAGTCGAGTCCTATCCTGATTCTTTTCCATCGGCTGTGAGGTGAATACCCAACCCGATCACACATAAATGCGTATAAATAGTACGAGTGTGCAATGTCGTGGAATGTATACGCCAAAACTCATTTTGGCATGCATATGATACGCTGTTTTTCGCGTGCATATGATACGCACTTTATGGCGTATAAATGACACGCTCTTGGGTAGGTTTAGGGTGGTGGGGGGTTCATATGTATAATACGCCATAAAGTGCGTATCATATGCACGCGAAAAACAGCGTGGCATAGACACGCCAAAATGAGTTTTGGCGTATATATTCCACGATATTGCCCACTCGTACTATTTATATGCATTTTCGTGAGAATAGCCTGGAATACCACATGTCCCAAGATTTTGCGCTCAAACTTGGCATCATCAAACTACGCTTTTGTTTTAAATAGGCGATGTCTGGCGGACGGAAAAGATACACAGTGCAGCTTTAAGTGCTATTTCACGTGTTCTGCTCAATATTAATATAGGGGGAGATCTGTTATTGTTTCCTGTTCTATTATTTTGGAATTTAAAAGGATTTCTGGTATGTCCGAGTTTTTGGGGTTACCATATGCTGAACAGTAGTGCCTACGGTTAGGTTGACGATTGGCCCGTTACCAATATGACTATGTTGCTATACTTAGTAATGGCTGTTCCCTCTTCTACACAGTGATAGTCACTTATCTAAATACTTGAGAACATGCAGGCATGCTTGTACTATTGTTAACTAGCTTGAATATGAAATATGTATCATGTAAATAATTATGAAATACAGGAATGCATTACATCATACAGTTTATTTCCAACTATATTATTTTATTTTGTGGAATATAAAGTAGAACTGAAATGTTCTTGTATGTGCTTTAAGTGATAGTCTTATCTTTGCATTGCACACCTCTTCTTTCTTCATTTAAATGTTACTGAGTTTTCTTGAGTGGCCTGCGTCATCCTGGGGGGCATAATTAGACTTACATAAGGCAGCTTTCACCAAGAAACCGTATCATAAAGCAATCTCAAGAATAATGTCAAGGGGCTGCGCATAGAATGGCTGATTTTTGCAAACAAGAAGAAAATAAAAGAACATATTGTGTTTGCGATAGCTGTACTGATGCCCGTCACTGCTGCTCTGACAGTAGTGGAGAAGAGTACGCCAGCTAAACTATAGTGCCTGGGGGGACGTTGGCTAATTATGCTCGGCGTGTAGGTTTTGTTTTAGGGAGGGGAGGTGCTCGGCTCTATGCTGTATTTGCTGTGCTAACACAGAAGGCTTTGATCTTTGCCAGTCTAACAGCCTCAGTGCATTCAAATAGGCAGCTTATTTATTGCTTGATTGCTGCAGCTCAAAGGATTCAAGGAACAGGTGGGGTTTGTGCAGTTGGGCCACGAAAAGTGGTCTTAAATGACAATGTTCCGGCAGAAGGCCCCTAAAAATCCAGCTGTCTGCGAAAACAATCAATGTGAGCCTTAGTTTTAAATGATTTGGGCTCAGCAGAGAAGGATAACAACCAAAAACTGGACAAACTACCCATATGCCATTATTCTAAAAAGCATTTTATGCTTCAGTGTCAGGGTTTTCAACCAATGCAGGATTCTGCAGTTTGGTCTGTGAACAGATACATAAAACTAATACGATTCTCTTTTCATAAGTTTTAAAATTAGGTACATTAGTCAACAGGAAATAATAATTGACTATCAACTAATGGTATTACTGTGAACAATTCATTGGCACACACTTAATTTTTTTTTAAAAATGCATACATACATACCCCTAAAGGGTACTAATACTAATGTGATGATAATCAAATAAAAATGTATTTATTAAGTCCCCTGTACAATATTCAAAACGATAAAAATAAAATCAATAAAATACAAAAGAGAAAGATATAAAAAAGAGAGAATAATGTACATAAGATACTACAATACTGATAATAATATAAAACTTTCAAACCATTTAAATCATTTCCCAATGAATAAAGTAACATGTGACCTTGAATATCCTGATTGTATGAAATACAAGTAAATCGGTCAATGGGGTGTTGAGTTGACTTCAAAGTCGGCATGAAATGGAAGTTGTAGCCTTTTCAGTCCTATTGTGACATACATCTGAGTGAAACGGCTTCAGGAATGAGAAAAATACGGGGCGAAATTTAATTTTGGTGTTGCTAACTATGGAGCCAACTCGGAATGTCAGTTTGCAGTCGACAGTGGAGGATATTTAGTCCCATCCTCCGCAGATACACACGGCATGAAGAGAAAATACGTTGTTACAAGGGGGAGGGGACGGTTTTGATTAAGGATTACATATGTGCATGGATGCATCACTTAATCATGGCTAAATCATGCAATCAATCACTGCAACATTCTGGAAAGAAAATTTTCATTTGTCAATTTTTAT